>NC_064637.1:25539161-25692627 GCF_023864275.1 Schistocerca cancellata | reverse complement strand
CTCGTTTCCACTCATGCTGGCATCATGCTGCTGGTGGTGTGTCATTTCCACCAAAAGCCCAGTTGATGGGCAAATAAAAATTGCAGCCTTGTAATGTGAACACCCTGCTGTGAGAAAGGAAAGATTTACTACACTTTGGAAATAAAATCCTACGTTCTAAGATGAACTTGAAAGAACAATCTTTAAAACACTATAAAGCGACAGTACATACCAATAGAATAACAACTTGTCGTCTTCTTATTGCCCCCCCCCCCCCCTCGTTTCCACTCATGCTGGCATCATGCTGCTGGTGGTGTGTCATTTCCACCAAAAGCCCAGTTGATGGGCAAATAAAAATTGCAGCCTTGTAATGTGAACACCCTGCTGTGAGAAAGGAAAGATTTACTACACTTTGGAAATAAAATCCTACGTTCTAAGATGAACCTGAAAGAACAATCTTTAAAACACTATAAAGAGACAGTACATACCAATAGAAAAACAACTTGTCGTCTTCTTGTTGCTCCCTCCCCCCCCCCCTCCCCCCCACCACCCCCGTCGTTGCAACTCTTGCGTACATCATGCTGCTGGTGGTGTTTCATTTCCACCAAAAGCCCAGTTGATGGGCAAAAAAAAATTGCAGCCTTGTAATGTGAACACCCTGCTGTGAGAAAGGAAAGATTTACTACACTTTGGAAATAAAATCCTACGTTCTAAGATGAACTTGAAAGAACAATCTTTAAAACACTATAAAGCGACAGTACATACCAATAGAATAACAACTTGTCGTCTTCTTATTGCCCCCCCCCCCCCCCATCGTTTCCACTCTTGCGTACATCATGCTGCTGGTGGTGTTTCATTTCCACCAAAAGCCCAGTTGATGGGCAAAAAAAAATTGCAGCCTTGTAATGTGAACACCCTGCTGTGAGAAAAGAAAGATTTACTACACTTTGGAAATGAAATCCTACGTTCTAAGATGAACTTGAAAGAACAATCTTTAAAACACTATAAAGCGACAGTACATACCAATAGAATAACAACTTGTCGCCTTCTTATTGCCCCCCCCCCTCGTTTCCACTCTTGCTGGCATCATGCTGCTGGTGGTGTGTCATTTCCACCAAAAGCCCAGTTGATGGGCAAATAAAAATTGCAGCCTTGTAATGTGAACACCCTGCTGTGAGAAAGGAAAGATTTACTACACTTTGGAAATAAAATCCTACGTTCTAAGATGAACTTGAAAGAACAATCTTTAAAACACTATAAAGCGACAGTACATACCAATAGAATAACAACTTGTCGTCTTCTTATTGCCCCCCCCCCCCCTCGTTTCCACTCATGCTGGCATCATGCTGCTGGTGGTGTGTCATTTCCACCAAAAGCCCAGTTGATGGGCAAATAAAAATTGCAGCCTTGTAATGTGAACTCCCTGCTGTGAGAAAGGAAAGATTTACTACACTTTGGAAATAAAATCCTACGTTCTAAGATGAACTTGAAAGAACAATCTTTAAAACACTATAAAGCGACAGTACATACCAATAGAATAACAACTTGTCGTCTTCTTATTGCCCCCCCCCCCCCCCCCATCGTTTCCACTCTTGCGTACATCATGCTGCTGGTGGTGTTTCATTTCCACCAAAAGCCCAGTTGATGGGCAAAAAAAAATTGCAGCCTTGTAATGTGAACACCCTGCTGTGAGAAAGGAAAGATTTACTACAATTTGGAAATGAAATCCTACATTCTAAGATGAACTTGAAAGAACAATCTTTAAAACAATATAAAGAGACTGCACATACCAATAGAATAACAACTTATCTTCTTCATGTTGCCCCACCTCCCCTCGTAACCACTCTTGCGTACATCATGCTGCTGGTGGTGTGTCATTTCCACCAAAAGCTCAGTTGATGGGCAAATAAAAATTGCAGCCTTGTAATGTGAACACCCTGCTCTGAGAAAGGAAAGATTTACTACACTTTGGAAATAAAATCCTACGTTCTAAGATGAAGTTGAAAGCATAATCCTTAAAACACTATAAAGTCACAGTACATACCAATAGAATAACAACTTGTCGTCTTCTTATTGCCCCCCCCCCCCCTCGTTTCCACTCTCGCTGGCATCATGCTGCTGGTGGTGTGTCATTTCCACCAAAAGCCCAGTTGATGGGCAAATAAAAATTGCAGTCTTGTAATGTGAACACCCTGCTGTGAGGAAGGAAAGTTTTACCACACTTTGGAAATAAAATCCTACGTTCTAAGATGAACTTGAAAGAACAATCTTTAAAACACTATAAAGCGACAGTACATACCAATTGAATAACAACTTGTCGTCTTCTTATTGCCCCCCCCCCCCCCCTTGTTTCCACTCTTGCTGGCATCATGCTGCTGGTGGTGTGTCATTTCCACCAAAAGCCCAGTTGATGGGCAAATAAAAATTGCAGCCTTGTAATGTGAACACCCTGCTGTGAGAAAGGAAAGATTTACTACACTTTGGAAATAAAATCCTACGTTCTAAGATGAACTAGAAAGAACAATCTTTAAAACACTATAAAGCGACAGTACATACCAATAGAATAACAACTTGTCGTCTTCTTATTGCCCCCCCCCCCCCCCCCCCCTCGTTAGCACTCTTGCTGGCATCATGCTGCTGGTGGTGTGTCATTTCCACCAAAAGCCCAGTTGATGGGCAAATAAAAATTGCAGCCTTGTAATGTGAACACCCTGCTGTGAGAAAGGAAAGATTTACTACACTTTGGAAATAAAATCCTACGTTCTAAGATGAACTTGAAAGAACAATCTTTAAAACACTATAAAGCGACAGTACATACCAATAGAATAACAACCTGTCTTCTTCTTATTGCCCCCCCCCCCCCCCTCGTTTCCACTCTTGCTGGCATCATGCTGCTGGTGGTGTGTCGTTTCCATCAAAAGCCCAGTTGATGGGCAAATAAAAATTGCAGCCTTGTAATGTGAACACCCTGCTGTGAGAAAGGAAAGATTTACAACACTTTGGAAACAAATTCCTACGTTCTAAGATGAACTTGAAAGAACAATCTTTAAAACACTATAAAGCGACAGTACATACCAATAGAATAACAACTTGTCGTCTTCTTATTGCCCCCCCCCCCCCCCTCGTTACCACTCTTGCTCGCATCATGCAGCTGGTGGTGCGTCATTTCCACCAAAAGCCCAGTTGATGGGCAAAAAAAATTGCAGCTTTGTAATGTGAACACCCTGCTGTGAGAAAGGAAAGATTTACTACACTTTGGAAATGAAATCCTACATTCTAAGATGAACTTGAAAGAACAATCTTTAAAACAATATAAAGAGACAGTACATACCAATAGAATAACAACTTGTCGTCTTCATGTTGCCCCCCCACCCCTCGTAACCACTCTTGCGTACATCATGCTGCTGGTGGTGTGTCATTTCCACCAAAAGCCCAGTTGATGGGCAAATAAAAATTGCAGCCTTGTAATGTGAACACCCTGCTGTGAGAAAGCAAAGATTTACTACACTTTGGAAATATAATGCTACGTTCTAAGTTGAACTTGAAAGCACAATCTTTAAAACACTATAAAGAGACAGTACATACCAATAGAATAACAACTTGTCATCTCTTGTCCCCCCCCCTCGTTTCCACTCTTGTGGACATCATGCTGCTGGTGGTGTGTCATTTCCACCAAAAGCCCAGTTGATGGGCAAATAAAAATTGCAGCCTTGTAATGTGAACACCCTGCTGTGAGAAGGGAAAGATTTACTACACTTTGGAAATAAAATCCTACGTTCTAAGATGAACTTGAAAGAACAATCTTTAAAACACTATAAAGAGACAGTACATACCAATAGAATAACAACTTGTCGTCTTCATATTGCCCCCCACCCCCCACCCTCGTTAACCCTCTTGCGGGCATCATGCTGCTGGTGGTGTGTCATTTCCACCAAAAGCCCAGTTGATGGGCAAATAAAAACTGCAGCCTTGTAATGTGAACACCCTGTTGTGAGAAAGCAAAGATTTACTACACTTTGGAAATAAAATGCTACGTTCTAAGTTGAACTTGAAAGCACAATCTTTAAAACACTATAAAGAGACAGTACATACCAATAGAATAACAACTTGTCATCTCTTATCCCCCCCCCCCCCCCCCCTCGTTTCCACTCTTGTGGACATCATGCTGCTGGTGGTGTGTCATTTCCACCAAAAGCCCAGTTGATGGGCAAATAAAAATTGCAGCCTTGTAATGTGAACACCCTGCAGTGAGAAAGGAAAGATTTACTACACTTTGGAAATAAAATCCTACGTTCTAAGATGAACTTGAAAGAACAATCTTTAAAACACTATAAAGCGACAGTACATACCAATAGAATAACAACCTGTCTTCTTCTTATTGCCCCCCCCCCCCCTCGTTACCACTCTTGCTGGCATCATGCTGCTGGTGGTGTGTCGTTTCCACCAAAAGCCCAGTTGATGGGCAAATAAAAATTGCAGCCTTGTAATGTGAACGCCCTGCTGTGAGAAAGGAAAGATTTACAACACTTTGGAAACAAATTCCTAGGTTCTAAGATGAACTTGAAAGAACAATCTTTAAAACACTATAAAGCGACAGTACGTACCAATAGAATAACAACTTGTCGTCTTCTTATTGCCCCCCCCCCCCCTCGTTACCACTCTTGCTGGCATCATGCTGCTGGTGGTGTGTCATTTCCACCAAAAGCCCAGTTGATGGGCAAAAAAAATTGCAGCCTTGTAATGTGAACACCCTGCTGTGAGAAAGGAAAGATTTACTACGCTTTGGAAATGAAATCCTACGTTCTAAGATGAACTTGAAAGAACAATCTTTAAAACACTATAAAGCGACAGTACATACCAATAGAATAACAACTTGTCGTCTTCTTATTGCCCCCCCCCCCCCCCCTCGTTAGCACTCTTGCTCGCATCATGCAGCCGGTGGTGCGTCATTTCCACCAAAAGCCCAGTTGATGGGCAAAAAAAATTGCAGCTTTGTAATGTGAACACCCTGCTGTGAGAAAGGAAAGATTTACTACACTTTGGAAATGAAATCCTACATTCTAAGATGAACTTGAAAGAACAATCTTTAAAACAATATAAAGAGACAGTACATACGAATAGAATAACAACTTGTCATCTCTTGTCCCCCTCCCCCCACTCGTTACCACTCTTGTGGACATCATGCTGCTGGTGTTGTGTCATTTCCACCAAAAGCCCAGTTGATGGGCAAAAAAAAATTGCAGCCTTGTAATGTGAACACCCTGCTGTGAGAAAGCAAAGATTTACTACACTTTGGAAATAAAATGATACGTTCTAAGTTGAACTTGAAAGCACAATCTTTAAAACACTATAAAGAGACAGTACATACCAATAGAATAACAACTTGTCATCTCTTGTCCCCCTCCCCCCACTCGTTACCACTCTTGTGGACATCATGCTGCTGGTGGTGTGTCATTTCCACCAAAAGCCCAGTTGATGGGCAAAAAAAAATTGCAGCCTTGTAATGTGAACACCCTGCTGTGAGAAAGGAAAGATTTACTACACTTTGGAAATAAAATCCTACGTTCTAAGATGAACTTGAAAGAACAATCTTTAAAACACTATAAAGCGACAGTACATACCAATAGAATAACAACTTGTCGTCTTCTTATTGCCCCCCCCCCCCTCGTTACCACTCTTGCTGGCATCATGCTGCTGGTGGTGTGTCATTTCCACCAAAAGCCCAGTTGATGGGCAAAAAAAATTGCAGCCTTGTAATGTGAACACCCTGCTGTGAGAAAGGAAAGATTTACTACACTTTGGAAATGAAATCCTACGTTCTAAGATGAACTTGAAAGAACAATCTTTAAAACACTATAAAGCGACAGTACATACCAATAGAATAACAACTTGTTGTCTTCTTATTGCCCCCCCCCCCTCGTTTCCACTCTTGCTGGCATCATGCTGCTGGTGGTGTGTCGTTTCCATCAAAAGCCCAGTTGATGGGCAAATAAAAATTGCAGCCTTGTAATGTGAACACCCTGCTGTGAGAAAGGAAAGATTTACAACACTTTGGAAACAAATTCCTACGTTCTAAGATGAACTTGAAAGAACAATCTTTAAAACACTATAAAGCGACAGTACATACCAATAGAATAACAACTTGTCGTCTTCTTATTGCCCCCCCCCCTCGTTACCACTCTTGCTCGCATCATGCAGCTGGTGGTGCGTCATTTCCACCAAAAGCCCAGTTGATGGGCAAAAAAAATTGCAGCTTTGTAATGTGAACACCCTGCTGTGAGAAAGGAAAGATTTACTACACTTTGGAAATGAAATCCTACATTCTAAGATGAACTTGAAAGAACAATCTTTAAAACAATATAAAGAGACAGTACATACCAATAGAATAACAACTTGTCGTCTTCATGTTGCCCCCCCACCCCTCGTAACCACTCTTGCGTACATCATGCTGCTGGTGGTGTGTCATTTCCACCAAAAGCCCAGTTGATGGGCAAATAAAAATTGCAGCCTTGTAATGTGAACACCCTGCTGTGAGAAAGGAAAGATTTACTACACTTTGGAAATAAAATGCTACGTTCTAAGTTGAACTTGAAAGCACAATCTTTAAAACACTATAAAGAGACAGTACATACCAATAGAATAACAACTTGTCATCTCTTGTCCCCCCCCCTCGTTTCCACTCTTGTGGACATCATGCTGCTGGTGGTGTGTCATTTCCACCAAAAGCCCAGTTGATGGGCAAATAAAAATTGCAGCCTTGTAATGTGAACACCCTGCTGTGAGAAGGGAAAGATTTACTACACTTTGGAAATAAAATCCTACGTTCTAAGATGAACTTGAAAGAACAATCTTTAAAACACTATAAAGAGACAGTACATACCAATAGAATAACAACTTGTCGTCTTCATATTGCCCCCCCCCCCCCCCCCTCGTTAACCCTCTTGCGGGCATCATGCTGCTGGTGGTGTGTCATTTCCACCAAAAGCCCAGTTGATGGGCAAATAAAAACTGCAGCCTTGTAATGTGAATACCCTGTTGTGAGAAAGCAAAGATTTACTACACTTTGGAAATAAAATGCTACGTTCTAAGTTGAACTTGAAAGCACAATCTTTAAAACACTATAAAGAGACAGTACATACCAATAGAATAACAACTTGTCATCTCTTATCCCCCCCCCCCCCCTCGTTTCCACTCTTGTGGACATCATGCTGCTGGTGGTGTGTCATTTCCACCAAAAGCCCAGTTGATGGGCAAATAAAAATTGCAGCCTTGTAATGTGAACACCCTGCTGTGAGAAAGGAAAGATTTACTACACTTTGGAAATAAAATCCTACGTTCTAAGATGAACTTGAAAGAACAATCTTTAAAACACTATAAAGCGACAGTACATACCAATAGAATAACAACCTGTCTTCTTCTTATTGCCCCCCCCCCCCCCTCGTTACCACTCTTGCTGGCATCATGCTGCTGGTGGTGTGTCGTTTCCACCAAAAGCCCAGTTGATGGGCAAATAAAAATTGCAGCCTTGTAATGTGAACACCCTGCTGTGAGAAAGGAAAGATTTACAACACTTTGGAAACAAATTCCTAGGTTCTAAGATGAACTTGAAAGAACAATCTTTAAAACACTATAAAGCGACAGTACGTACCAATAGAATAACAACTTGTCGTCTTCTTATTGCCCCCCCCCCCCCCCTCGTTACCACTCTTGCTGGCATCATGCTGCTGGTGGTGTGTCATTTCCACCAAAAGCCCAGTTGATGGGCAAAAAAAATTGCAGCCTTGTAATGTGAACACCCTGCTGTGAGAAAGGAAAGATTTACTACACTTTGGAAATGAAATCCTACGTTCTAAGATGAACTTGAAAGAACAATCTTTAAAACACTATAAAGCGACAGTACATACCAATAGAATAACAACTTGTCGTCTTCTTATTGCCCCCCCCCCCCCCTCGTTACCACTCTTGCTCGCATCATGCAGCCGGTGGTGCGTCATTTCCACCAAAAGCCCAGTTGATGGGCAAAAAAAATTGCAGCTTTGTAATGTGAACACCCTGCTGTGAGAAAGGAAAGATTTACTACACTTTGGAAATGAAATCCTACATTCTAAGATGAACTTGAAAGAACAATCTTTAAAACAATATAAAGAGACAGTACATACGAATAGAATAACAACTTGTCATCTCTTGTCCCCCTCCCCCCACTCGTTACCACTCTTGTGGACATCATGCTGCTGGTGTTGTGTCATTTCCACCAAAAGCCCAGTTGATGGGCAAAAAAAAATTGCAGCCTTGTAATGTGAACACCCTGCTGTGAGAAAGCAAAGATTTACTACACTTTGGAAATAAAATGATACGTTCTAAGTTGAACTTGAAAGCACAATCTTTAAAACACTATAAAGAGACAGTACATACCAATAGAATAACAACTTGTCATCTCTTGTCCCCCTCCCCCCACTCGTTACCACTCTTGTGGACATCATGCTGCTGGTGGTGTGTCATTTCCACCAAAAGCCCAGTTGATGGGCAAAAAAAAATTGCAGCCTTGTAATGTGAACACCCTGCTGTGAGAAAGGAAAGATTTACTACACTTTGGAAATAAAATCCTACGTTCTAAGATGAACCAGAAAAAACAATCTTTAAAACACTATAAAGAGACAGTACATACCAATAGAATAACAACTTGTCGTCTTCTTGTTGTTCCCCCACCCCCCCCCCACCCCCCACCCCCCCACCGTCATTAACACTCTTGCGTACATCTTGCTGCTGGTGGTGTGTCATTTCCACCAAAAGCCCAGTTGATGGGCAAATAAAAATTGCAGCCTTGTAATGTGAACACCCTGCTGTGAGAAAGGAAAGATTTACTACACTTTGGAAATAAAATCCTACGTTCTAAGATGAACTTGAAAGAACAATCTTTAAAACACTATAAAGCGACAGTACATACCAATAGAATAACAACTTGTCGTCTTCTTATTGCCCCCCCCCCCCCCCCTCGTTTCCACTCATGCTGGCATCATGCTGCTGGTGGTGTGTCATTTCCACCAAAAGCCCAGTTGATGGGCAAATAAAAATTGCAGCCTTGTAATGTGAACTCCCTGCTGTGAGAAAGGAAAGATTTACTACACTTTGGAAATAAAATCCTACGTTCTAAGATGAACTTGAAAGAACAATCTTTAAAACACTATAAAGCGACAGTACATACCAATAGAATAACAACTTGTCGTCTTCTTATTGCCCCCCCCCCCCCCATCGTTTCCACTCTTGCGTAAATCATGCTGCTGGTGGTGTTTCATTTCCACCAAAAGCCCAGTTGATGGGCAAAAAAAAATTGCAGCCTTGTAATGTGAACACCCTGCTGTGAGAAAGGAAAGATTTACTACACTTTGGAAATGAAATCCTACATTCTAAGATGAACTTGAAAGAACAATCTTTAAAACAATATAAAGAGACTGCACATACCAATAGAATAACAACTTATCTTCTTCATGTTGCCCCACCTCCCCTCGTAACCACTCTTGCGTACATCATGCTGCTGGTGGTGTGTCATTTCCACCAAAAGCTCAGTTGATGGGCAAATAAAAATTGCAGCCTTGTAATGTGAACACCCTGCTCTGAGAAAGGAAAGATTTACTACACATTGGAAATAAAATCCTACGTTCTAAGATGAAGTTGAAAGCATAATCCTTAAAACACTATAAAGCGACAGTACATACCAATAGAATAACAACTTGTCGTCTTCTTATTGCCCCCCCCCCCCCTCGTTTCCACTCTTGCTGGCATCATGCTGCTGGTGGTGTGTCATTTCCACCAAAAGCCCAGTTGATGGGCAAATAAAAATTGCAGTCTTGTAATGTGAACACCCTGCTGTGAGGAAGGAAAGTTTTACCACACTTTGGAAATAAAATCCTACGTTCTAAGATGAACTTGAAAGAACAATCTTTAAAACACTATAAAGCGACAGTACATACCAATTGAATAACAACTTGTCGTCTTCTTATTGCCCCCCCCCCCCCCCCCCCTTGTTACCACTCTTGCTGGCATCATGCTGCTGGTGGTGTGTCATTTCCACCAAAAGCCCAGTTGATGGGCAAATAAAAATTGCAGCCTTGTAATGTGAACACCCTGCTGTGAGAAAGGAAAGATTTACTACACTTTGGAAATAAAATCCTACGTTCTAAGATGAACTTGAAAGAACAATCTTTAAAACACTATAAAGTGACAGTACATACCAATAGAATAACAACTTGTCGTCTTCTTATTGCCCCCCCCCCCCCCTCGTTAGCACTCTTGCTGGCATCATGCTGCTGGTGGTGTGTCATTTCCACCAAAAGCCCAGTTGATGGGCAAATAAAAATTGCAGCCTTGTAATGTGAACACCCTGCTGTGAGAAAGGAAAGATTTACTACACTTTGGAAATAAAATCCTACGTTCTAAGATGAACTTGAAAGAACAATCTTTAAAACACTATAAAGCGACAGTACATACCAATAGAATAACAACTTGTTGTCTTCTTATTGCCCCCCCCCCCCCCTCGTTTCCACTCTTGCTGGCATCATGCTGCTGGTGGTGTGTCGTTTCCATCAAAAGCCCAGTTGATGGGCAAATAAAAATTGCAGCCTTGTAATGTGAACACCCTGCTGTGAGAAAGGAAAGATTTACCACACTTTGGAAACAAATTCCTACGTTCTAAGATGAACTTGAAAGAACAATCTTTAAAACACTATAAAGCGACAGTACATACCAATAGAATAACAACTTGTCGTCTTCTTATTGCCCCCCCCCCCCCTCGTTACCACTCTTGCTCGCATCATGCAGCTGGTGGTGCGTCATTTCCACCAAAAGCCCAGTTGATGGGCAAAAAAAATTGCAGCTTTGTAATGTGAACACCCTGCTGTGAGAAAGGAAAGATTTACTACACTTTGGAAATGAAATCCTACATTCTAAGATGAACTTGAAAGAACAATCTTTAAAACAATATAAAGAGACAGTACATACCAATAGAATAACAACTTGTCGTCTTCATGTTGCCCCCCCACCCCTCGTAACCACTCTTGCGTACATCATGCTGCTGGTGGTGTGTCATTTCCACCAAAAGCCCAGTTGATGGGCAAATAAAAATTGCAGCCTTGTAATGTGAACACCCTGCTGTGAGAAAGCAAAGATTTACTACACTTTGGAAATAAAATGCTACGTTCTAAGTTGAACTTGAAAGCACAATCTTTAAAACACTATAAAGAGACAGTACATACCAATAGAATAACAACTTGTCATCTCTTGTCCCCCCCCCTCGTTTCCACTCTTGTGGACATCATGCTGCTGGTGGTGTGTCATTTCCACCAAAAGCCCAGTTGATGGGCAAATAAAAATTGCAGCCTTGTAATGTGAACACCCTGCTGTGAGAAGGGAAAGATTTACTACACTTTGGAAATAAAATCCTACGTTCTAAGATGAACTTGAAAGAACAATCTTTAAAACACTATAAAGAGACAGTACATACCAATAGAATAACAACTTGTCGTCTTCATATTGCCCCCCCCCCCCACCCTCGTTAACCCTCTTGCGGGCATCATGCTGCTGGTGGTGTGTCATTTCCACCAAATGCCCAGTTGATGGGCAAATAAAAACTGCAGCCTTGTAATGTGAACACCCTGTTGTGAGAAAGCAAAGATTTACTACACTTTGGAAATAAAATGCTACGTTCTAAGTTGAACTTGAAAGCACAATCTTTAAAACACTATAAAGAGACAGTACATACCAATAGAATAACAACTTGTCATCTCTTATCCCCCCCCCCCCTCGTTTCCACTCTTGTGGACATCATGCTGCTGGTGGTGTGTCATTTCCACCAAAAGCCCAGTTGATGGGCAAATAAAAATTGCAGCCTTGTAATGTGAACACCCTGCTGTGAGAAAGGAAAGATTTACTACACTTTGGAAATAAAATCCTACGTTCTAAGATGAACTTGAAAGAACAATCTGTAAAACACTATAAAGCGAGAGTACATACCAATAGAATAACAACCTGTCTTCTTCTTATTGCCCCCCCCCCCCCTCGTTACCACTCTTGCTGGCTTCATGCTGCTGGTGGTGTGTCGTTTCCACCAAAAGCCCAGTTGATGGGCAAATAAAAATTGCAGCCTTGTAATGTGAACACCCTGCTGTGAGAAAGGAAAGATTTACAACACTTTGGAAACAAATTCCTAGGTTCTAAGATGAACTTGAAAGAACAATCTTTAAAACACTATAAAGCGACAGTACGTACCAATAGAATAACAACTTGTCGTCTTCTTATTGCCCCCCCCCCTCGTTACCACTCTTGCTGGCATCATGCTGCTGGTGGTGTGTCATTTCCACCAAAAGCCCAGTTGATGGGCAAAAAAAATTGCAGCCTTGTAATGTGAACACCCTGCTGTGAGAAAGGAAAGATTTACTACACTTTGGAAATGAAATCCTACATTCTAAGATGAACTTGAAAGAACAATCTTTAAAACAATATAAAGAGACAGGACATACCAATAGAATAACAACTTGTCGTCTTCATGTTGCCCCCCCTCCCCTCGTAACCACTCTTGCGTACATCATGCTGCTGGTGGTGTGTCATTACCACCAAAAGCCCAGTTGATGGGCAAATAAAAATTGCAGCCTTGTAATGTGAACACCCTGCTCTGAGAAAGGAAAGATTTACTACACTTTGGAAATAAAATCATACGTTCTAAGATGAAGTTGAAAGCATAATCCTTAAAACACTATAAAGCGACAGTACATACCAATAGAATAACAACTTGTCGTCTTCTTATTGCCCCCCCCCCCCCCTCGTTACCACTCTTGCTGGCATCATGCTGCTGGTGGTGTGTCATTTCCACCAAAAGCCCAGTTGATGGGCAAATAAAAATTGCAGCCTTGTAATGTAAACACCCTGCTGTGAGAAAGGAAAGATTTACTACACTTTGGAAATAAAATCCTACGTTCTAAGATGAACTTGAAAGAACAATCTTTAATACGCTATAAAGCGACAGTACATACCAATAGAATAACAACCTGTCTTCTTCTTATTGCCCCTCCCCCTCTCGTTTCCACTCTTGCTGGCATCATTCTGCTGGTGGTGTGTCATTTCCACCAAAAGCCCAGTTGATGGGCAAATAAAATTGCAGCCTTGTAATGTGAACACCCTGCTGTGAGAAAGGAAAGATTTACTACACTTTGGAAATAAAATCCTATGTTCTAAGATGAACTTGAAAGAAAAATCTTTAAAACACTATAAAGCGACAGTACATACCAATAGAATAACAACTTGTCGTCTTCTTATTGCCCCCCCCCCCCCCCTCGTTTCCACTCATGCTGGCATCATGCTGCTGGTGATGTGTCATTTCCACCAAAAGCCCAGTTGATGGGCAAATAAAAATTGCAGCCTTGTAATGAGAACACCCTGCTGTGAGAAAGGAAAGATTTACTACACTTTGGAAATAAAATCCTACGTTCTAAGATGAACTTGAAAGAACAATCTTTAAAACACTATAAAGCGACAGTACATACCAATAGAATAACAACTTGTCGTCTTCTTATTGCCCCCCCCCCCCCCCCCACCCCCATCGTTTACACTCTCGCGTACATCATGCTGCTGGTGGTGTGTCATTTCCACCAAAAGCCCAGTTGATGGGCAAATAAAAATTGCAGCCTTGTAATGTGAACACCCTGCTGTGAGAAAGCAAAGATTTACTACACTTTGGAAATAAAATGCTACGTTCTAAGTTGAACTTGAAAGCACAATCTTTAAAACACTATAAAGAGACAGTACATACCAATAGAATAACAACTTGTCATCTCTTGTCCCCCCCCCCCCCCTCGTTTCCACTCTTCTGGACATCATGCTGCTGGTGGTGTGTCATTTCCACCAAAAGCCCAGTTGATGGGCAAATAAAAATTGCAGCCTTGTAATGTGAACACCCTGCTGTGAGAAAAGAAAGATTTACTACACTTTGGAAATAAAATCCTACGTTCTAAGATGAACTTGAAAGAACAATCTTTAAAACACTATAAATCGACAGTACATACCAATAGGATAACAACTTGTCGCCTTCTTATTGCCCCCCCCCCCCCTCGTTTCCACTCTTGCTGGCATCATGCTGCTGGTGGTGTGTCATTTCCACCAAAAGCCCAGTTGATGGGCAAATAAAAATTGCAGCCTTGTAATGTGAACACCCTGCTGTGAGAAAGGAAAGATTTACTACACTTTGGAAATAAAATCCTACGTTCTAAGATGAACTTGAAAGAACAATCTTAAAACACTATAAAGAGGCAGTACATACCAATAGAATAACAACTTGTCGTCTTCTTATTCCCCCCCCCCCCCCCCCCCCCCCCCGTTACAACTCTTGTGTACATCATGCTGCTGGTGGTGTGTCATTTCCAACAAAAGCCCAGTTGATGGGCAAATAAAAATTGCAGCCTTGTAATGTCAACACCCTGCTGTGAGAAAGCAAAGATTTACTACACTTTGGAAATAAAATGCTACGTTCTAAGTTGAACTTGAAAGAACAATCTTTAAAACACTATAAAGAGACTGTATTGTCATCTCCTGTCCCCCCCCCCCCCCCCCTCGTTTCCACTCTTGTGGACATCATGCTGCTGGTGGTGTGTCATTTCCGCCAAAAGCCCAGTTGATGGGCAAAAAAAAATTGCAGCCTTGTAATGTGAACACCCTGCTGTGAGAAAGGAAAGATTTACTACACTTTGGAAATAAAATCCTACGTTCTAAGATGAACTTGAAAGAACAATCTTTAAAACAATAAAAAGAGACAGTACACACCAATAGAATAACAACTTGTCGTCTTCTTGTTGCCCCCCCCCCCCCCTCTCGTTTCCACTCTTGCGTACATCATGCTGCTGGTGGTGTGTCATTTCCACCAAAAGCCCAGTTGATGGGCAAATAAAAATTGCAGCCTTGTAATGTGAACACCCTGCTGTGAGAAAGGAAAGATTTACTACACTTTGGAAATAAAATCCCACGTTCTAAGGTGAACTTGAAAGAACAATCTTTAAAACACTATAAAGAGACAGTAAATACCAATAGAATAACAACTTGTCGTCTTCTTGTTGCCCCCCCCCCCCCCTCGTTACTACTCTTGCGTACATCATGCTGCTGGTGGTGTGTCATTTCCACCAAAAGCCCAGTTGATGGGCAAATAAAAATTGCAGCCTTGTAATGTGAACACCCTGCTGTGAGAAAGGAAAGATTTACTACACTTTGGAAATAATATCCTACGTTCTAAGATGAACTTAAAAAAACAATCTTTAAAACACTATAAAGCAACAGTACATACCAATAGAATAACAACTTGTCGTCTTCTTATTGCCCCCCCCCCCCCCCACCAATCGTTTCCACTCTTGCGTACATCATGCTGCTGGTGGTGTGTCATTTCCACCAAAAGCCCAGTTGATGGGCAAATAAAAATTGCAGCCTTGTAATGTGAACACCCTGCTGTGAGAAAACAAAGATTTACTACACTTTGGAAATAAAATGCTACGTTCTAAGTTGAACTTGAAAGCACAATCTTTAAAACACTATAAAGAGACAGTACATACCAATAGAATAACAACTTGTCATCTCTTGTCCCCCCCCCCTCGTTTCCACTCTTGTGGACATCATGCTGCTGCTGGTGTGTCATTTCCACCAAAAGCCCAGTTGATGGGCAAATAAAAATTGCAGCCTTGTAATGTAAACACCCTGCTGTGAGAAACGAATGATTTACCACACTTTCGAAATAAAATCCTACATTCTATGATGAACTTGAAAGAACAATCTTTAAAACAATATAAAGAGACTGTACATACCAATAGAATAACAACATGTCGTCTTCTTGTCCCCCCCCCCCCCCCTCGTTTCCACTCTTGCGTACATCATGCTGCTGGTGGTTTGTCATTTCCACCAAAAGCCCAGTTGATGGGCAAATAAAAATTGCAGCCTTGTAATGTAAACACCCTGCTGAGAGAAAGGAAAGATTTACTACACTTTGGAAATAAAATCCTACGTTCTAAGATGAACTTGAAAGAACAATCTGTAAAAAAAATTTAAAGAGACAGTACATACCAATAGAATAACAACTTGTCATCTTCTTGTCCCCCCCCCCCCCCCCCTCGTTTCCACTCTTGCTGACATCATGCTGCTGGTGGTGTGTCATTTCCACCAAAAGCCCAGTTGATGGGCAAATAAAAATTGCAGCCTTGTAATGTAAACATCCTGCTGTGAGAAAGCAAAGATTTACTACACTTTGGAAATAAAATGCTACGTTCTAAGATGAACTTGAAAGAACAATTTTTAAAACAATATAAAGAGACAGTACATACCAATAGAATAAAAACTTGTCGTCTTCTTGTCCCCTCCCCCCCCCTCGTTTCCACTCTTGCTTACATCATGCTGCTGGTGGTGTGTCATTTCCACCAAAAGCCCAGTTGATGGGCAAATAAAAATTGCAGCCTTGTAATGTAAACAGCCTGCTGTGAGAAAGGAAAGATTTACTAGACTTTGGAAATAAAATCCTACGTTCTAAGATGAACTTGAAAGAACAATCTTTAAAACAATATAAAGAGACAGTACATACCAATAGAATAACAACTTGTCGTCTTCTTGTCCCCCCCCCCCCCCCTCGTTTCCACTCTTGCTGACATCATGCTGCTGGTGGTGTGTCATTTCCACCAAAAGCCCAGTTGATGGGCAAATAAAAATTGCAGCCTTGTAATGTGAACACCCTGCTGTGAGAAAGGAAAGATTTACTACACTTTGGAAATAAAATGCTACGTTCTAAGTTGAACTTGAAAGCACAATCTTTAAAACACTATAAAGAGACAGTACATACCAATAGAATAACAACTTGTCATCTCTTGTCCCCCCCCCCTCGTTTCCACTCTTGTGGACATCATGCTGCTGGTGGTGTGTCATTTCCACCAAAAGCCCAGTTGATGGGCAAATAAAAATTGCAGCCTTGTAATGTGAACACCCTGCTGTGAGAAAAGAAAGATTTACTACACTTTGAAAATAAAATCCTACGTTCTAAGATGAACTTGAAAGAACAATTTTTAAAACCATATAAAGAGACAGTACATACCAATAGAATAACAACTTGTCGTCTTCTTGTCCCCCCCCCCCCCCTCGTTTCCACTCTTGTGGACATCATGCTGCTGGTGGTGTGTCATTTCCACCAAAAGCCCACTTGATGGGCAAATAAAAATTGCAGCCTTGTAATGTAAACACCCTGCTGTGAGAAACGAATGATTTACCACACTTTCGAAATAAAATCCTACATTCTATGATGAACTTGAAAGAACAATCTTTAAAACTATATAAAGAGACTGTACATACAAATAGAATAACAACATGTCGTCTTCTTGTTGCCCCCCCCCCCCCCCCCCCCCGTTTCCACTCTTGCGTACATCATGCTGCTGGTGTGGTGTCATTTCCACCAAAAGCCCAGTTGATGGGCAAATAAAAATTGCAGCCTTGTAATGTAAACAGCCTGCTGTGAGAAAGGAATGATTTACTACACTTTGGAAATAAAATCCTACGTTCTAAGATGAACTTGAAAGAACAATCTTTAAAAAAAATTTAAAGAGACAGTACATACCAATAGAATAACAACTTGTCGTCTTCTTGTCCCCCCCCCCCCCCCCCCCCCTCGTTTCCACTCTTGCTGACATCATGCTGCTGGTGGTGTGTCATTTCCACCAAAAGCCCAGTTGATGGGCAAATAAAAATTGCAGCCTTGTAATGTAAACATCCTGCTGTGAGAAAGGATAGATTTACTACACTTTGGAAATAAAATCCTACGTTCTAAGATGAACTTGAAAGAACAATCTTTAAAACAATATAAAGAGACAGTACATACCAATAGAATAACAACTTGTCGTCTTCATGTTGCCCCCCCCCCCCCCCCCTCGTAACCATCTTGCGTACATCATGCTGCTGGTGGTGTGTCATTTCCACCAAAAGCCCAGTTGATGGGCAAATAAAAATTGCAGCCTTGTAATGTGAACACCCTGCTGTGAGAAAGCAAAGATTTACTACACTTTGGAAATAAAATCCTACATTCTAAGATGAACTTGAAAGAACAATCTTTAAAACAATATAAAGAGACAGTACATACCAATAGAATAACAACTTGTCGTCTTCTTGTTGCCCCCCCCCCCTTCGTAACCACCCTTGCGTACATCATGCTGGTGGTGGTGTGTCATTTCCACCAAAAGCCCAGTTGATGGGCAAATAAAAATTGCAGCCTTGTAATGTAAACAGCCTGCTGTGAGAAAGGAAAGATTTACTAGACTTTGGAAATAAAATCCTACGTTCTAAGATGAACTTGAAAGAACAATCTTTAAAACAATATAAAGAGACAGTACATACCAATAGAATAACAACTTGTCGTCTTCTTGTCCCCCCCCCCCCCCCCCCTCGTTTCCTCTCTTGCTGACATCATGCTGCTGGTGGTGTGTCATTTCCACCAAAAGCCCAGTTGATGGGCAAATAAAAATTGCAGCCTTGTAATGTAAACAGCCTGCTGTGAGAAAGGATAGATTTACTTCACTTTGGAAATAAAATCCTATGTTCTAAGATGAACTTGAAAGAACAATCTTTAAAACAATATAAAGAGACAGTACATACCAATAGAATAACAACTTGTCGTCATCTTGTCCCCCCCCCCCCCCCCCCCCCCTCGTTTCCACTCTTGCTGACATTATGCTGCTGGTGGTGTGTCATTTCCACCAAAAGCCCAGTTGATGGGCAAATAAAAATTGCAGCCTTGTAATGTAAACTGCCTGCTGTGAGAAAGGAAAGATTTACTACACTTTGGAAATAAAATCCTACGTGCTAAGATGAACTTGAAACAACAATCTTTAAAACAATATAAAGAGACAGTACATACCAATAGAATAACAACTTGTCGTCTACTTATCCCCCCCCCCCCCCCTCGTTTCCACTCTTGCTGACATCATGCTGCTGGTGGTGTGTCATTTCCAACAAAAGCCCAGTTGATGGGCAAATAAAAATTGCAGCCTTGTAATGTAAACAGCCTGCTGTTAGAAAGGTAAGATTTACTACACTTTGGAAATAAAATCCTATGTTCTAAGATTAACTTGAAAGAACAAACTTTAAAACAATATAAAGAGACAGTACATACCAATAGAATAACAACCTGTCGTCTTCTTGTTGGCCCCCCCTCCTCCCCCTCCCCGACGTTTCCACTCTTGCGTACATCATGCTGCTGGTGGTGTGTCATTTCCACCAAAAGCCCAGTTGATGGGCAAATAAAAATTGCAGCCTTGTAATGTGAACACCCTGCTGTGAGAAACGAAAGATTTACTACACTTTGGAAATAAAATCCTACGTTCTAAGAAGAACTTGAAAGAACAATCTTTAAAACGATATAAAGAGACAGTACATACCAATAGAATAACAACTTGTCGTCTTCTTGTTGCCCCCCCCCCCTCGTTTCCACTCTTGCGTACATCATGCAGCTGGTGGTGTGTCATTTCCACCAAAGGCCCAGTTAGTGGGCAAATAAAAATTGCAGCCTTTCTAATGAAAACACCCTGCTGTGAGAAAGGAAAGATTTACTACACTTTGGAAATAAAATCCTACGTTCTAAGATGATCTTGAAAGAACAATCTTTAAAACAATATAAAGAGGCAGTACGTACCAATAGAATAACAACTTGTCGTCTTCTTGTCCACCCCCCCCCCCCCCCCCCCCCTCTCGTTTCCACTCTTGCTGACATCATGCTGCTGGTGGTGTGTCATTTCCACCAAAAGCCCAGTTGATGGGCAAATACAAGTTGCACCCTTGTAACGTGAACACCTTGCTGTGAGAAAGGAAAGATTTACCACACTTTGGAAATAAAATCCTATGTTCTAAGATGAACTTGAAAGAACAATCTTTAAAACAATATAAAGAGACAGTACATACCAATAGAATAACAACTTGTCGTCTTCTTGTGCCCCCAACCCCCCCCCCCCCCCCCCCTTCGTTTCCACTCTTGCGGAGATCATGCTGCTGGTGGTGTGTCATTTCCACCAAAAGCCCAGTTGATGGGCAAATAAAAATTGCAGACTTGTAATGTGAACACCCTGCTGTGAGAAAGGAAAGATTTACTACACTTTGGAAATACAATCCTAAGTTCTAAGATGAACTTGAAAGAACAATCTTTAAAACAATATAAAGAGACAGTACATACCAATAGAATAATAAGTTGTCGTCTTCTTGTCCGCCCCCCCCCTTTCGTTTCCACTCTTGCGGACATCATGCTGCTGGTGGTGTGTCATTTCCACCAAAAGCCCAGTTGATGGGCAAATAAAAATTGCAGCCTTGTAATGTAAACAGCCTGCTGTGAGAAAGGAAAGATTTACTACACTTTGGAAATAAAATCCTGTGTTCTATGATAAACTTGAAAGAACAATCTTTAAAACAATATAAAGAGACAGTACATACAAATAGAATAACAACTTGTCGAATTCTTGTTGCCCCCCTCCCGCCCTTGTTTCCTATCTTGCGTACATCATGCTGCTGGTGGTGTGTCATTTCCACCAAAAGCCCAGTTGATGGGCAAATAAAAATTGCAGCCTTGTAATGTGAACACCCTGCTGTGAGAAAGGAAAGATTTACAACATTTTGGAAACAAATTCCTACGTTCTAAGATGAACTTGAAAGAACAATCTTTAAAACACTATAAAGCGACAGTACGTACCAATAGAATAACAACTTGTCGTCTTCTTATTGCCCCCCCCCCCCCCCCCTCGTTACCACTCTTGCTGGCATCATGCTGCTGGTGGTGTGTCATTTCCACCAAAAGCCCAGTTGATGGGCAAAAAAAATTGCAGCCTTGTAATGTGAACACCCTGCTGTGAGAAAGGAAAGATTTACTACACTTTGGAAATGAAATCCTACATTCTAAGATGAACTTGAAAGAACAATCTTTAAAACAATATAAAGAGACAGGACATACCAATAGAATAACAACTTGTCGTCTTCATGTTGCCCCCCCACCCCTCGTAACCACTCTTGCGTACATCATGCTGCTGGTGGTGTGTCATTTCCACCAAAAGCTCAGTTGATGGGCAAATAAAAATTGCAGCCTTGTAATGTGAACACCCTGCTCTGAGAAAGGAAAGATTTACTACACTTTGGAAATAAAATCCTACGTTCTAAGATGAAGTTGAAAGCATAATCCTTAAAACACTATAAAGCGACAGTACATACCAATAGAATAACAACTTGTCGTCTTCTTATTGCCCCCCCCCCCCCCCCTCGTTTCCACACATGCTGGCATCATGCTGCTGGTGGTGTGTCATTTCCACCAAAAGCCCAGTTCATGGGCAAATAAAAATTGCAGCCTTGTAATGTGAACACCCTGCTGTGAGAAAGGAAAGATTTACTACACTTTGGAAATAAAATCCTACGTTCTAAGATGAACTTGAAAGAACAATCTTTAAAACACTATAAAGCGACAGTACATACCAATAGAATAACAACCTGTCTTCTTCTTATTGCCCCCCCCAACCCTTCTCGTTTCCACTTTTGCTGGCATCATGCTGCTGGTGGTGTGTCATTTCCACCAAAAGCCCAGTTGATGGGCAAATAAAATTGCAGCCTTGTAATGTGAACACCCTGCTGTGAGAAGGGAAAGATTTACTACACTTTGGAAATAAAATCCTACGTTCTAAGATGAACTTGAAAGAACAATCTTTAAAACACTATAAAGAGGCAGTACATACCAATAGAATAACAACTTGTCGTCTTCTTGTTCCCCCCCCCCCCCCCCCCTCCCTCGTTACCACTCATGTGTACATCATGCTGCTGTTGGTGTGTCATTTCCACCAAAAGCCCAGTTGATGGGCAAATAAAAATTGCAGCCTTGTAATGTGAACACCCTGCTGTGAGAAAGCAAAAATTTACTACACTTTGGAAATAAAATGCTACGTTCTAAGTTGAACTTGAAAGCACAATCTTTAAAACACTATAAAGAGACAGTACATACCAATAGAATAACAACTTGTCATCTCTTGTCCCCCTCCCCCCACTCGTTACCACTCTTGTGGACATCATGCTGCTGGTGGTGTGTCATTTCCACCAAAAGCCCAGTTGATGGGCAAAAAAAAAATTGCAGCCTTGTAATGTGAACACCCTGCTGTGAGAAAGGAAAGATTTACTACACTTTGGAAATAAAATCCTACGTTCTAAGATGAACTTGAAAGAACAATCTTTAAAACACTATAAATCGACAGTACATACCAATAGGATAACAACTTGTCGCCTTCTTATTGCCCCCCCCCCCCCCCCTCGTTTCCACTCTTGCTGGCATCATGCTGCTGGTGGTGTGTCATTTCCAACAAAAGCCCAGTTGATGGGCAAATAAAAATTGCAATCTTGTAATGTGAACACCCTGCTGTGAGAAAGGAAAGATTTACTACACTTTGGAAATAAAATCCTACGTTCTAAGATGATCTTGAAAGAACAATCTTTAAAACACTATAAAGAGGCAGTACATACCAATAGAATAACAACTTGTCGTCTTCTTATTCCCCCCCCCCCCTCGTTACCTCTCTTGCGTACATCATGCTGCTGGTGGTGTGTCATTTCCAACAAAAGCCCAGTTGATGGGGAAATAAAAATTGCAGCCTTGTAATGTCAACACCCTGCTGTGAGAATGCAAAGATTTACTACACTTTGGAAATAAAATGCTACGTTCTAAGTTGAACTTGAAAGAACAATCTTTAAAACACTATAAAGAGGCTGTATTGTCATCTCTTGTCCCCCCCCCCCCCCCCCGTTTCCACTCTTGTGGACATCATGCTGCTGGTGGTGTGTCATTTCCGCCAAAAGCCCAGTTGATGGGCAAAAAAAAATTGCAGCCTTGTAATGTGAACACCCTGCTGTGAGAAAGGAAAGATTTACTACACTTTGGAAATAAAATCCTACGTTCTAAGATGAACTTGAAAGAACAATCTTTAAAACAATAAAAAGAGACAGTACACACCAATAGAATAACAACTTGTCGTCTTCTTGTTGCCCCCCCCCCCCCCTCACGTTTCCACTCTTGCGTACATCATGCTGCTGGTGGTGTGTCATTTCCACCAAAAGCCCAGTGGATGGGCAAATAAAAATTGCAGCCTTGTAATGTGAACACCCTGCTGTGAGAAAGGAAAGATTTACTACACTTTGGAAATAAAATCCCACGTTCTAAGGTGAACTTGAAAGAACAATCTTTAAAACACTATAAAGAGACAGTACATACCAATAGAATAACAACTTGTCGTCTTCTTGTTGCCCTCCCCCCCCTCGTTACCACTCTTGCGTACATCATGCTGCTGGTGGTGTGTCATTTCCACCAAAAGCCCAGTTGATGGGCAAATAAAAATTGCAGCCTTGTAATGTGAACACCCTGCTGTGAGAAAGGAAAGATTTACTACACTTTGGAAATAATATCCTACGTTCTAAGATGAACTTGAAAGAACAATCTTTAAAGCACTATAAAGCAACAGTACATACCAATAGAATAACAACTTGTCGTCTTCTTATTGCCCCCCCCCCCCCCCAATCGTTTCCACTCTTGCGTACATCATGGTGCTGGTGGTGTGTCATTTCCACCAAAAGCCCAGTTGATGGGCAAATAAAAATTGCAGCCTTGTAATGTGAACACCCTGCTGTGAGAAAACAAAGATTTACTACACTTTGGAAATAAAATGCTACGTTCTAAGTTGAACTTGAAAGCACAATCTTTAAAACACTATAAAGAGACAGTACATACCAATAGAATAACAACTTGTCATCTCTTGTCCCCCCCCTCGTTTCTACTCTTGTGGACATCATGCTGCTGGTGGTGTGTCATTTCCACCAAAAGCCCAGTTGATGGGCAAATAAAAATTGCAGCCTTGTAATGCGAACACCCTGCTGTGAGAAAAGAAAGATTTACTACACTTTGGAAATAAAATCCTACGTTCTAAGATGAACTTGAAAGAACAATTTTTAAAACCATATAAAGAGACAGTACATACCAATAGAATAATAACTTGTCGTCTTCTTGTCCCCCCCCCCCCCACATTTCGTTTCCACTCTTGCGGACATCATTCTGCTGGTGGTGTGTCATTTCCACCATAAGCCTAGTTAATGGGCAAATAAAAATTGCAGCCTTGTAATGTGAACACCCTGCCGTCAGAAAGGAAAGATTTATTACACTTTGGAAATAAAATCCTACGTTCTAAGATGAACTTGAAAGAACTATCTTTAAAACACTATAAAGAGACAGTACATACCAATAGAATAACAACTTGTCGTCTTCTTGTTGCCCCCCCCCCCCCCCCCCCCCCCCCGCCCATCGTTTCCACTCATGCTTACATCATGCTGCTGGTGGTGTGTCATTTCCACCAAAAGCCCAGTTGATGGGCAAATAAAAATTGCAGCCTTGTAATGTAAACACCCTGCTGTGAGAAACGAATGATTTACCACACTTTCGAAATAAAATCCTACATTCTAAGATGAACTTGAAAGAACAATCTTTAAAACAATATAAAGAGACAGTACATACCAATAGAATAACAACTTGTCGTCTTCTTGTTGCCCCCCCCCCCCCCTTCGTAACCACCCTTGCGTACATCATGCTGCTGGTGGTGTGTCATTTCCACCAAAAGCCCAGTTGATGGGCAAATAAAAATTGCAGCCTTGTAATGTGAACCCCTGCTGAGAGAAAGGAAAGATTTACTACACTTTGGAAATAAAATGCTACGTTCTAAGATGAATTTGAAAGAACAATTTTTAAAACAATATAAAGAGACAGTACATACCAATAGAATAAAAACTTGTCGTCTTTTTGTCCCCTCCCCCCCCCTCGTTTCCACTCTTGCTTACATCATGCTGCTGGTGGTGTGTCATTTCCACCAAAAGCCCAGTTGATGGGCAAATAAAAATTGCAGCCTTGTAATGTAAACAGCCTGCTGTGAGAAAGGAAAGATTTACTAGACTTTGGAAATAAAATCCTACGTTCTAAGATGAACTTGAAAGAACAATCTTTAAAACAATATAAAGAGACAGTACATACCAATAGAATAACAACTTGTCGTCTTCTTGTCCCCCCCCCCCCCCCCCCTCGTTTCCACTCTTGCTTGCTGACATCATGCTGCTGGTGGTGTGTCATTTCCACCAAAAGCCCAGTTGATGGGCAAATAAAAATTGCAGCCTTGTAATGTAAACAGCCTGCTGTGAGAAAGGATAGATTTACTTCACTTTGGAAATAAAATCCTATGTTCTAAGATGAACTTGAAAGAACAATCTTTAAAACAATATAAAGAGGCAGTACATACCAATAGAATAACAACTTGTCGTCATCTTGTCCCCCCCCCCCCCCCTCCCCCTCGTTTCCACTCTTGCTGACATTATGCTGCTGGTGGTGTGTCATTTCCACCAAAAGCCCAGTTGATGGGCAAATAAAAATTGCAGCCTTGTAATGTAAACTGCCTGCTGTGAGAAAGGAAAGATTTACTACACTTTGGAAATAAAATCCTACGAGCTAAGATGAACTTGAAACAACAATCTTTAAAACAATATAAAGAGACAGTACATACCAATAGATAAACAACTTGTCGTTTACTTGTCCCCCCCCCCCCCCCCCCTCGTTTCCACTCTTGCTGACATCATGCTGCTGGTGGTGTGTCATTTCTAACAAAAGCCCAGTTGATGGGCAAATAAAAATTGCAGCCTTGTAATGTAAACAGCCTGCTGTTAGAAAGGTAAGATTTACTACACTTTGGAAATAAAATCCTATGTTCTAAGATTAACTTGAAAGAACAAACTTTAAAACAATATAAAGAGACAGTACATACCAATAGAATAACAACTTGTCGTCTTCTTGTTGGCCCCCCCCCCCTCCCCCTCCCCACCGTTTCCACTCTTGCGTACATCATGCTGCTGGTGGTGTGTCATTTCCACCAAAAGCCCAGTTGATGGGCAAATAAAAATTGCAGCCTTGTAATGTGAACACCCTGCTGTGAGAAACGAAAGATTTACTACACTTTGGAAATAAAATCCTACGTTCTAAGAAGAACTTGAAAGAACAATCTTCAAAAACAATATAAAGAGACAGTACATACCAATAGAATAACAACTTGTCGTCTTCTTGTTGCCCCCCCCCCCCCCTCGTTTCCACTCTTGCGTACATCATGCAGCTGGTGGTGTGTCATTTCCACCAAAGGCCCAGTTAATGGGCAAATAAAAATTGCAGCCTTTCTAATGAAAACACCCAGCTGTGAGAAAGGAAAGATTTACTACACTTTGGAAATAAAATCCTACGTTCTAAGATGATCTTGAAAGAACAATCTTTAAAACAATATAAAGAGGCAGTACGTACCAATAGAATAACAACTTGTCGTCTTCTTGTCCCCCCCCCACCCCCCCCCCCCCTCGTTTCCGCTCTTGCTGACATCATGCTGCTGGTGGTGTGTCATTTCCACCAAAAGCCCAGTTGATGGGCAAATACAAATTGCACCCTTGTAACGTGAACACCTTGCTGTGAGAGAGGAAAGATTTACCACACTTTGGAAATAAAATCCTACGTTCTAAGATGAACTTGAAAGAACAATCTTTAAAACAATATAAAGAGACAGTACATACCAATAGAATAACAACTTGTCGTCTTCTTGTGCCCCCAACCCCCCCCCCCCTCGTTTCCACTCTTGCGGATATCATGCTGCTGGTGGTGTGTCATTTCCACCAAAAGCCCAGTTGATGGGCAAATAAAAATTGCAGACTTGTAATGTGAACACCCTGCTGTGAGGAAGGAAAGATTTACTACATTTTGGAAATACAATCCTAAGTTCTAAGATGAACTTGAAAGAACAATCTTTAAAACAATATAAAGAGACAGTACATACCAATAGAATAATAAGTTGTCGTCTTCTTGTCCGCCCCCCCCCCTTTCGTTTCCACTCTTGCGGACATCATGCTGCTGGTGGTGTGTCATTTCCACCAAAAGCCCAGTTGATGGGCAAATAAAAAATTGCAGCCTTGTAATGTAAACAGCCTGCTGTGAGAAAGGAAAGATTTACTACACTTTGGAAATAAAATCCTGTGTTCTATGATTAACTTGAAAGAACAATCTTTAAAACAATATAATGAGACAGTACATACCAATAGAATAACAACTTGTCGAATTCTTGTTGCCCCCCCTCCCGCCCTTGTTTCCTATCTTGCGTACATCATGCTGCTGTTGGTGTGTCATTTCCACCAAAAGCCTAGTTGATGGGCAAATAAAAATTGCAGCCTTGTAATGTGAACACGCTGCTGTGAGAAAGGAAAGATTTACTACACTTTGGAAATACAATCCGTCCTAAGATGAACTTGAAAGAACAATCTTTAAAACAATATAAAGAGACAGTACATACCAATAGAGTTATAAGTTGTCGTCTTCTTGTCCCCCCCCCCCCCTTTCGTTTCCACTCTTGTGGACATCATGCTGCTGGTGGTGTGTCATTTCCACCAAAAGCCCAGTTGATGGGCAAATAAAAATTGCAGCCTTGTAATGTAACACCCTGCAGTGAGAAAGGAAAGATTTACTACACTTTGGAAATAAAATCCTACATTCAAAGATGAACTTGAAAGAACAATCTTTAAAACAATATAAAGAGACAGTACATATCAATAGAATAACAACTTGTCGTCTTCTTGTTGCCCCCCCCCCCCCCCTCGTAACCACTCTTGCGTACATCATGCTGCTGGTGGTGTGTCATTTCCACCAAAAGCTCAGTTGATGGGCAAATAAAAATAGCAGCCTTGTAATGGGAACACCCTGCTCTGAGAAAGGAAAGATTTACTACACTTTGGAAATAAAATCCTACGTTCTAAGATGAAGTTGAAAGCATTATCATTAAAACACTATAAAGAGACAGTACATACCAATAGAATAACAACTTGTCGTCGTCTTGTTGCCCCCTTCCCCCCCTCGTTTACACTCTTGCGCACATCATACTGCTGGTGGTGTGTCATTTCCACCAAAAGCCCAGTTGATGGGCAAATAAAAATTGCAGCCTTGTAATGTAAACAGCCTGCTGTGAGAAAGGAAAGATTTACTAGACTTTGGAAATAAAATCCTACGTTCTAAGATGAACTTGAAAGAACAATCTTTAAAACAATATAAAGAGACAGTACATACCAATAGAATAACAACTTGTCGTCTTCTTGTCCCCCCCCCCCCCCTCGTTTCCACTCTTGCTTGCTGACATCATGCTGCTGGTGGTGTGTCATTTCCACCAAAAGCCCAGTTGATGGGCAAATAAAAATTGCAGCCTTGTAATGTAAACAGCCTGCTGAGAGAAAGGATAGATTTACTTCACTTTGGAAATAAAATCCTATGTTCTAAGATGAACTTGAAAGAACAATCTTTAAAACAATATAAAGAGGCAGTACATACCAATAGAATAACAACTTGTCGTCATCTTGTCCCCCCCCCCCCCCCCCTCCCCCTCGTTTCCACTCTTGCTGACATTATGCTGCTGGTGGTGTGTCATTTCCACCAAAAGCCCAGTTGATGGGCAAATAAAAATTGCAGCCTTGTAATGTAAACTGCCTGCTGTGAGAAAGGAAAGATTTACTACACTTTGGAAATAAAATCCTACGAGCTAAGATGAACTTGAAACAACAATCTTTAAAACAATATAAAGAGACAGTACATACCAATAGATAAACAACTTGTCGTTTACTTGTCCCCCCCCCCCCCCCCCTCGTTTCCACTCTTGCTGACATCATGCTGCTGGTGGTGTGTCATTTCTAACAAAAGCCCAGTTGATGGGCAAATAAAAATTGCAGCCTTGTAATGTAAACAGCCTGCTGTTAGAAAGGTAAGATTTACTACACTTTGGAAATAAAATCCTATGTTCTAAGATTAACTTGAAAGAACAAACTTTAAAACAATATAAAGAGACAGTACATACCAATAGAATAACAACTTGTCGTCTTCTTGTGCCCCCAACCCCCCCCCCCTCGTTTCCACTCTTGCGGATATCATGCTGCTGGTGGTGTGTCATTTCCACCAAAAGCCCAGTTGATGGGCAAATAAAAATTGCAGACTTGTAATGTGAACACCCTGCTGTGAGGAAGGAAAGATTTACTACACTTTGGAAATACAATCCTAAGTTCTAAGATGAACTTGAAAGAACAATCTTTAAAACAATATAAAGAGACAGTACATACCAATAGAATAATAAGTTGTCGTCTTCTTGTCCGCCCCCCCCCTTTCGTTTCCACTCTTGCGGACATCATGCTGCTGGTGGTGTGTCATTTCCACCAAAAGCCCAGTTGATGGGCAAATAAAAATTGCAGCCTTGTAATGTGAACACGCTGCTGTGAGAAAGGAAAGATTTACTACACTTTGGAAATACAATCCTAAGTCCTAAGATGAACTTGAAAGAACAATCTTTAAAACAATATAAAGAGACAGTACATACCAATAGAGTTATAAGTTGTCGTCTTCTTGTCCCCCCCCCCCCCTTTCGTTTCCACTCTTGTGGACATCATGCTGCTGGTGGTGTGTCATTTCCACCAAAAGCCCAGTTGATGGGCAAATAAAAATTGCAGCCTTGTAATGTAACACCCTGCAGTGAGAAAGGAAAGATTTACTACACTTTGGAAATAAAATCCTACATTCAAAGATGAACTTGAAAGAACAATCTTTAAAACAATATAAAGAGACAGTACATATCAATAGAATAACAACTTGTCGTCTTCTTGTTGCCCCCCCCCCCCCCCTCGTAACCACTCTTGCGTACATCATGCTGCTGGTGGTGTGTCATTTCCACCAAAAGCTCAGTTGATGGGCAAATAAAAATAGCAGCCTTGTAATGGGAACACCCTGCTCTGAGAAAGGAAAGATTTACTACACTTTGGAAATAAAATCCTACGTTCTAAGATGAAGTTGAAA
The DNA here is from genome assembly GCF_023864275.1 of Schistocerca cancellata. Lineage (NCBI taxonomy): Eukaryota > Metazoa > Arthropoda > Insecta > Orthoptera > Acrididae > Schistocerca > Schistocerca cancellata. The sequence continues at coordinate 25,662,704 of NC_064637.1, read as the reverse complement.
GCATTATCATTAAAACACTATAAAGAGACAGTACATACCAATAGAATAACAACTTGTCGTCGTCTTGTTGCCCCCTTCCCCCCCTCGTTTACACTCTTGCGCACATCATGCTGCTGGTGGTGTGTCATTTCCACCAAAAGCCCAGTTGATGAGCAAATAAAAATTGCAGCCTTGTAATGTGAACACCCTGGTTTGAGAAAGGAAAGATTTACCACACTTTGGAAATAAATTCCTACATTCTAAGATGAACTTGAAAGAACAATCTTTAAAACAATACAAAGAGACAGTACATACCAATAGAATAACAACTTGTCGTCTTCTTGTTGCCCGCCCCCCCCCCCCCCCTCGTTTCCACTCTTGCGTACATCATGCTGCTGGTGGTGTGTCATTTCCACCAAAGGCCCAGTTAATGGGCAAATAAAAATTGCAGCCTTGTAATATAAACACCCTGCTGTGAGAAAGGAAAGATTTACTACACTTTGGAAATAAAATCCTACGTTCTAAGATGATCTTGAAAGAACAATTTTTAAAACAATATAAATAGACAGTACTTACCAATAGAATAACGACTTGTTGTCATCTTGTTGCCCCCCCCCCCCCCCCCCCACGCTCTTGCGTACATCATGCTGCTGGTGGTGTGTCATTTCCACCAAAAGCCCAGTTGATGGGCAAACAAAAATTGCAGCCTTGTAACGTGAACACCTTGCTGTGAGAAAGGAAAGATTTACCACACTTTGGAAATAAAATCCTACGTTCTAAGATGAACTTGAAAGAACAATCTTTAAAACAATATAAAGAGACAGTACATACCAATAGAATAACAACTTGTCGTCTTCTTGTTGCCCGCCCCCCCCCCCCCCCCCCCCACGTTTCCACTCTTGCGGAGATCATGCTGCTGGTGGTGTCTCATTTCCTCCAAAAGCCCAGTTGATGGGCAAATAAAAATTGCAGACTTGTAATGTGAACACCCTGCTGTGAGAAAGGAAAGATTTACTACACTTTGGAAATACAATCCTAAGTTCTAAGATGAACTTGAAAGAACAATCTTTAAAACAATATAAAGAGACAGTACATACCAATAGAGTAATAAGTTGTCGTCTTCTTGTCCCCCCCCCCCCCCCTTTCGTTTCCACTCTTGTGGACATCATGCTGCTGGTGGTGTGTCATTTCCACCAAAAGCCTAGTTGATGGGCAAATAAAAATTGCAGCCTTGTAATGTGAACACCCTGCTGTGAGAAAGGAAATATTTATTACACTTTGGAAATAAAATCCTACGTTCTAAGATGAACTTGAAGGAACTATCTTTAAAACACTATAAAGAAGCAGTACATACCAATAGAATCATAATTTGTCGTCTTCTTATCCCCCTCCCACCTCGTTGCTACTCTTGCGGACATCATGCTGCTGGTGATGTGTCATTTCCACCAAAAGATCAGTTAATGGGCAAATAAAAATTGCAGCCTTGTAATGTGAACACCCTGCTGTGAGAAAGGAAAGATTTACTACACTTTGGAAATAAAATCCTACGTGCTAAGATGAACTTGAAAGAACAATCTTTAAAACAATATAAAGAGACAGTACATACCAATAGAATAACAACTTGTCGTCTTCTTGTTGCACCGCCCCCCACCCCCTCGTTTCCACTCTTGCGTACATCACGCTGATGGTGGTGTGTCATTTCCACCAAAAGCCCAGTTGATGGGCAAATAAAAATTGCAGCCTTGTAATGTGAACACCCTGCTCTGAGTAAGGCAGGATTACTACACTTTGGAAATAATATACTACGTTCTAAGATGAACTTGAAAGCATAATCTTTAAAACACTATAAAGAGACAGTACATACCAGTAGAATAATAAGTTGTCGTCTTTTTGTCCCCCCCCCCCCTTTCGTTTCCATTCTTGCGTACATCATGCTGCTGGTGGTGTGTCATTTCCACCAAAAGCCCAGTTGATGGGCAAATAAAAATTGCAGCCTTGTAATGTAAACAGCCTGCTGTGAGAAAGGAAAGATTTACTACACTTTGGAAATAAAATCCTACGTGCTAAGATGAACTTGAAAGAACAATCTTTAAAACAATATAAAGAGACAGTACATACCAATAGAATAACGACTTGTTGTCTTCTTGTCCCCCCCCCCCCCCCCCTCGTTACCACTCTTGCTGACATCATGCTGCTGGTGGTGTGTCATTTCCACCAAAAGCCCAGTTGATGGGCAAATAAAAATTGCAGCCTTGTAATGTGAACACCCTGCTGTGAGAAAGGAAATATTTATTACACTTTGGAAATAAAATCCTACGTTCTAAGATGAACTTGAAGGAACTATCTTTAAAACACTATAAAGAGACAGTACATACCAATAGAATCATAATTTGTCGTCTTCTTATCCCCCTCCCACCTCGTTGCTACTCTTGCGGACATCATGCTGCTGGTGATGTGTCATTTCCACCAAAAGATCAGTTAATGGGCAAATAAAAATTGCAGCCTTGTAATGTGAACACCCTGCTGTGAGAAAGGAAAGATTTACTATACTTTGGAAATAAAATCCTATGTGCTAAGATGAACTTGAAAGAACAATCTTTAAAACAATATAAAGAGACAGTACATACCAATAGAATAACAACTTGTCGTCTTCTTGTTGCACCGCCCCCCACCCCCTCGTTTCCACTCTTGCGTACATCACGCTGATGGTGGTGTGTCATTTCCACCAAAAGCCCAGTTGATGGGCAAATAAAAATTGTAGCCTTGTAATGTGAACACCCTGCTCTGAGAAAGGCAGGATTTACTACACTTTGGAAATAATATGCTACGTTCTAAGATGAACTTGAAAGCATAATCTTTAAAACACTATAAAGAGACAGTACATACCAGTAGAATAATAAGTTGTCGTCTTCTTGTCCCCCCCCCCCCCCCTTTCGTTTCCATTCTTGCGTACATCATGCTGCTGGTGGTGTGTCATTTCCACCAAAAGCCCAGTTGATGGGCAAATAAAAATTGCAGCCTTGTAATGTAAACAGCCTGCTGTGAGAAAGGAAAGATTTACTACACTTTGGAAATAAAATCCTACGTGCTAAGATGAACTTGAAAGAACAATCTTTAAAACAATATAAAGAGACAGTACATACCAATAGAAAAACAACTTGTCGTCTACTTGTCCCCCCTCCCCCCTCGTTTCCACTCTTGCTGACATCATGCTGCTGGTGGTGTGTCATTTCCACCAAAAGCCCAGTTGATGGGCAAATAAAAATTGCAACCTTGTAATGTAAACAGCCTGCTGGGAGAAAGGAAAAATTTACTACAAGTTTGGAAATAAAATCCTACATTCTAAGATGAACTTGAAAGAACAATCTTTAAAACAATATAAAGAGACAGTACATACCAATAGAATAACGACTTGTTGTCTTCTTGTTGCCCCCCCCCCCCCCCCCCCCCCCCGCCTCGCTCTTGCGTACATCATGCTGCTGGTTGTGTGTCATTTCCACCAAAACCCCAGTTGATGGGCAAACAAAAATTGCAGCCTTGTAACGTGAACACCTTGCTGTGAGAAAGGAAAGATTTACCACACTTTGGAAATAAAATCCTATGTTCTAAGATGAACTTGAAAGAACAATCTTTAAAACAATATAAAGAGACAGTACATACCAATAGAATAACAACTTGTCGACTTCTTGTTGCCCCCCCCCCCCCCCTCGTAACCACTCTTGCGTACATCGTGCTGCAGGTGGTGTGCCATTTCCACCAAAAGCCCAGTTGATGGGCAAATAAAAATTGCAGCCTTGTAATGTGAACACCCTGCTGTGAGAAAGGAAAGATTTACTACACTTTGGAAATAAAAATCCTACATTCTAAGACGAACTTGAAAGAACAATCTTTAAAACAATATTAAGAGACAGTACATACCAATAGAATAACAACTTGTCGTCTTCTTGTTGCCCCCCCCCCCCCCTCGCTTACACTCTTGTGCACATCATGCTGCTGGTGGTGTGTCATTTCCACCAAAAGCCCAGTTGATGGGCAAATAAAAATTGCAGCCTTCTAATGTGAACACTCTGCTGTGAGAAAGGAAAGATTTACTACACTTTGGAAATAAAATCCTACATTATAAGATGAACTTGAAAGAACAATCTTTAAAACAATATAAAGAGACAGTACATACCAATAGAATAACAACTTGTCCTCTACTTGTTGCCCCACCCCCCCCCCCCCCTCGTAACCACTCTTGCGTACATCATCCTGCTGGTGGTGTGTCATTTCCACCAAAAGCTCAGTTGATGGGCAAATAAAAATTGCAGCCTTGTAATGTGAACACCCTGCTGTGAGAAAGGAAAGATTTACTACACTTTGGAAATAAAATCCTACATTCTAAGATGAACTTGAAAGAACAATCTTTAAAACAATATAAAGAGACAGTACATTCCAATAGAATAACAACTTGTCGTCTTCTTGTTGCCCCCCCCCCCCCCCTCGTAACCACTCTTGCGTACATCATGCTGCAGGTGGTGTGCCATTTCCACCAAAAGCCCAGTTAATGGGCAAATAAAAATTGCAGCCTTGTAATGTGAACACCCTGCTGTGAGAAAGGAAAGATTTACTACACTTTGGAAATAAAATCCTACGTTCTAAGATGAACTTGAAAGAACAATCTTTAAAACAATATAAAGAGACAGTACATACCAATAGAATAACAACTTGTCGTCTTCTTGTTGCCCCCCCCCCCCCCCCTAGTAACCACTCTTGCGTACATCATGCTGCAGGTGGTGTGCCATTTCCACCAAAAGCCCAGTTAATGGGCAAATAAAAATTGCAGCCTTGTAATGTGAACACCCTGCTGTGAGAAAGGAAAGATTTACTATACTTTGGAAATAAAATCCTACGTGCTAAGATGAACTTGAAAGAACAATCTTTAAAACAATATAAAGAGACAGTACATACCAATAGAATAACAACTTGTCGTCTTCTTGTTGCCCCGCCCCCCACCCCCTCGTTTCCACTCTTGCGTACATCACGCTGATGGTGGTGTGTCATTTCCACCAAAAGCCCAGTTGATGGGCAAATAAAAATTGCAGCCTTGTAATGTGAACACCCTGCTCTGAGAAAGGCAGGATTTACTACACTTTGGAAATAATATGCTACGTTCTAAGATGAACTTGAAAGCATAATCTTTAAAACACTATAAAGAGACAGTACATACCAGTAGAATAATAAGTTGTCGTCTTCTTGTCCCCCCCCCCCCCCTTTCGTTTCCATTCTTGCGTACATCATGCTGCTGGTGGTGTGTCATTTCCACCAAAAGCCCAGTTGATGGGCAAATAAAAATTGCAGCCTTGTAATGTAAACAGCCTGCTGTGAGAAAGGAAAGATTTACTACACTTTGGAAATAAAATCCTACGTGCTAAGATGAACTTGAAAGAACAATCTTTAAAACAATATAAAGAGACAGTACATACCAATAGAAAAACAACTTGTCGTCTACTTGTCCCCCCTCCCCCCTCGTTTCCACTCTTGCTGACATCATGCTGCTGGTGGTGTGTCATTTCCACCAAAACCCCAGTTGATGGGCAAATAAAAATTGCAACCTTGTAATGTAAACAGCCTGCTGTGAGAAAGGTAAGATTTACTACACTTTGGAAATAAAATCCTAAGTTCTAAGATGAACTTGAAAGAACAATCTTTAAAACAATATAAAGAGACAGTACATACCAATAGAATAACGACTTGTTGTCTTCTTGTCCCCCCCCCCCCCCCCCTCGTTACCACTCTTGCTGACATCATGCTGCTGGTGGTGTGTCATTTCCACCAAAAGCCCAGTTGATGGGCAAATAAAAATTGCAGCCTTGTAATGTAAACAGCCTGCTGTGAGAAAGGAAAGATTTACTACACTTTGGAAATAAAATCCTACGTGCTAAGATGAACTTGAAAGAACAATCTTTAAAACAATATAAAGAGACAGTACATACCAATAGAAAAACAACTTGTCGTCTACTTGTCCCCCCTCCCCCCTCGTTACCACTCTTGCTGACATCATGCTGCTGGTGGTGTGTCATTTCCACCAAAGGCCCAGTTGATGGGCAAATAAAAATTGCAGCCTTGTAATGTAAACAGCCTGCTGGGAGAAAGGAAAAATTTACTACAAGTTTGGAAATAAAAGCCTACATTCTAAGATGAACTTGAAAGAACAATCTTTAAAACAATATAAAGAGACAGTACATACCAATAGAATAACAACTTGTCGTCTTCTTGTCCCCCCCCCCCCCCCCCCTCGTTACCACTCTTGCTGACATCATGCTGCTGGTGGTGTGTCATTTCCACCAAAAGCCCAGTTGATGGGCAAATAAAAATTGCAGCCTTGTAATGTAAACAGCCTGCTGTGAGAAAGGAAAGATTTACTACACTTTGGAAATAAAATCCAACGTGCTAAGATGAACTTGAAAGAACAATCTTTAAAACAATATAAAGAGACAGTACATACCAATAGAAAAACAACTTGTCGTCTACTTGTCCCCCCTCCCCCCTCGTTTCCACTCTTGCTGACATCATGCTGCTGGTGGTGTGTCATTTCCACCAAAACCCCAGTTGATGGGCAAATAAAAATTCCAACCTTGTAATGTAAACAGCCTGCTGTGAGAAAGGTAAGATTTACTACACTTTGGAAATAAAATCCTAAGTTCTAAGATGAACTTGAAAGAACAATCTTTAAAACAATATAAAGAGACAGTACATACCAATAGAATAACGACTTGTTGTCTTCTTGTCCCCCCCCCCCCCCCCCTCGTTACCACTCTTGCTGGCATCATGCTGCTGGTGGTGTGTCATTTCCACCAAAAGCCCAGTTGATGGGCAAATAAAAATTGCAGCCTTGTAATGTGAACACTCTGCTGTGAGAAAGGAAAGATTTACTACACTTTGGAAATAAAATCCTACATTCTAAGATGAACTTGAAAGAACAATCTTTAAAACAATATAAAGAGACAGTACATTCCAATAGAATAACAACTTGTCGTCTTCTTGTTGCCCCCCCCCCCCCCCCCTCGTAACCACTCTTGCGTACATCATGCTGCTGGTGGTGTGTCATTTCCACCAAAAGCCCAGTTGATGGGCAAATAAAAATTGCAGCCTTGTAATGTGAACACCCTGCTGTGAGAAAGGAAATATTTATTACACTTTGGAAATAAAATCCTACGTTCTAAGATGAACTTGAAGGAACTATCTTTAAAACACTATAAAGAGACAGTACATACCTATAGAATCATAATTTGTCGTCTTCTTATCCCCCTCCCACCTCGTTGCCACTCTTGCGGACATCATGCTGCTGGTGATGTGTCATTTCCAACAAAAGCCCAGTTAATGGGCAAATAAAAATTGCAGCCTTGTAATGTGAACACCCTGCTCTGAGAAAGGCAGGATTTAGTACACTTTGGAAATAATATGCTACGTTCTAAGATGAACTTGAAAGCATAATCTTTAAAACACTATAAAGAGACAGTACATACCAATAGAATAACAACTTGTCGTCTTCTTGTTGCACCGCCCCCCACCCCCTCGTTTCCACTCTTGCGTACATCACGCTGATGGTGGTGTGTCATTTCCACCAAAAGCCCAGTTGATGGGCAAATAAAAATTGTAGCCTTGTAATGTGAACACCCTGCTCTGAGAAAGGCAGGATTTACTACACTTTGGAAATTATATGCTACGTTCTAAGATGAACTTGAAAGCATAATCTTTAAAACACTATAAAGAGACAGTACATACCAGTAGAATAATAAGTTGTCGTCTTCTTGTCCCCCCCCCCCCCCCCCCTTTCGTTTCCATTCTTGCGTACATCATGCTGCTGGTGGTGTGTCATTTCCACCAAAAGCCCAGTTGATGGGCAAATAAAAATTGCAGCCTTGTAATGTAAACAGCCTGCTGTGAGAAAGGAAAGATTTACTACACTTTGGAAATAAAATCCTACGTGCTAAGATGAACTTGACAGAACAATCTTTAAAACAATATAAAGAGACAGTACATACCAATAGAAAAACAACTTGTCGTCTACTTGTCCCCCCTCCCCCCTCGTTTCCACTCTTGCTGACATCATGCTGCTGGTGGTGTGTCATTTCCACCAAAAGCCCAGTTGATGGGCAAATAAAAATTGCAACCTTGTAATGTAAACAGCCTGCTGGGAGAAAGGAAAAATTTACTACAAGTTTGGAAATAAAATCCTACATTCTAAGATGAACTTGAAAGAACAATCTTTAAAACAATATAAAGAGACAGTACATACCAATAGAATAACGACTTGTTGTCTTCTTGTTGCCCCCCCCCCCCCCGCCTCGCTCTTGCGTACATCATGCTGCTGGTTGTGTGTCATTTCCACCAAAACCCCAGTTGATGGGCAAACAAAAATTGCAGCCTTGTAACGTGAACACCTTGCTGTGAGAAAGGAAAGATTTACCACACTTTGGAAATAAAATCCTATGTTCTAAGATGAACTTGAAAGAACAATCTTTAAAACAATATAAAGAGACAGTACATACCAATAGAATAACAACTTGTCGACTTCTTGTTGCCCCCCCCCCCCCCCCCTCGTAACCACTCTTGCGTACATCGTGCTGCAGGTGGTGTGCCATTTCCACCAAAAGCCCAGTTGATGGGCAAATAAAAATTGCAGCCTTGTAATGTGAACACCCTGCTGTGAGAAAGGAAAGATTTACTACACTTTGGAAATAAAAATCCTACATTCTAAGACGAACTTGAAAGAACAATCTTTAAAACAATATAAAGAGACAGTACATACCAATAGAATAACAACTTGTCGTCTTCTTGTTGCCCCCCCCCCCCCTCGCTTACACTCTTGTGCACATCATGCTGCTGGTGGTGTGTCATTTCCACCAAAAGCCCAGTTGATGGGCAAATAAAAATTGCAGCCTTCTAATGTGAACACTCTGCTGTGAGAAAGGAAAGATTTACTACACTTTGGAAATAAAATCCTACATTATAAGATGAACTTGAAAGAACAATCTTTAAAACAATATAAAGAGACAGTACATACCAATAGAATAACAACTTGTCCTCTACTTGTTGCCCCACCCCCCCCCCCCTCGTAACCACTCTTGCGTACATCATCCTGCTGGTGGTGTGTCATTTCCACCAAAAGCTCAGTTGATGGGCAAATAAAAATTGCAGCCTTGTAATGTGAACACCCTGCTGTGAGAAAGGAAAGATTTACTACACTTTGGAAATAAAATCCTACATTCTAAGATGAACTTGAAAGAACAATCTTTAAAACAATATAAAGAGACAGTACATTCCAATAGAATAACAACTTGTCGTCTTCTTGTTGCCCCCCCCCCCCCCCCTCGTAACCACTCTTGCGTACATCATGCTGCAGGTGGTGTGCCATTTCCACCAAAAGCCCAGTTAATGGGCAAATAAAAATTGCAGCCTTGTAATGTGAACACCCTGCTGTGAGAAAGGAAAGATTTACTACACTTTGGAAATAAAATCCTACGTTCTAAGATGAACTTGAAAGAACAATCTTTAAAACAATATAAAGAGACAGTACATACCAATAGAATAACAACTTGTCGTCTTCTTGTTGCCCCCCCCCCCCCCCCTAGTAACCACTCTTGCGTACATCATGCTGCAGGTGGTGTGCCATTTCCACCAAAAGCCCAGTTAATGGGCAAATAAAAATTGCAGCCTTGTAATGTGAACACCCTGCTGTGAGAAAGGAAAGATTTACTATACTTTGGAAATAAAATCCTACGTGCTAAGATGAACTTGAAAGAACAATCTTTAAAACAATATAAAGAGACAGTACATACCAATAGAATAACAACTTGTCGTCTTCTTGTTGCCCCGCCCCCCACCCCCTCGTTTCCACTCTTGCGTACATCACGCTGATGGTGGTGTGTCATTTCCACCAAAAGCCCAGTTGATGGGCAAATAAAAATTGCAGCCTTGTAATGTGAACACCCTGCTCTGAGAAAGGCAGGATTTACTACACTTTGGAAATAATATGCTACGTTCTAAGATGAACTTGAAAGCATAATCTTTAAAACACTATAAAGAGACAGTACATACCAGTAGAATAATAAGTTGTCGTCTTCTTGTCCCCCCCCCCCCCCCCTTTCGTTTCCATTCTTGCGTACATCATGCTGCTGGTGGTGTGTCATATCCACCAAAAGCCCAGTTGATGGGCAAATAAAAATTGCAGCCTTGTAATGTAAACAGCCTGCTGTGAGAAAGGAAAGATTTACTACACTTTGGAAATAAAATCCTACGTGCTAAGATGAACTTGAAAGAACAATCTTTAAAACAATATAAAGAGACAGTACATACCAATAGAAAAACAACTTGTCGTCTACTTGTCCCCCCTCCCCCCTCGTTTCCACTCTTGCTGACATCATGCTGCTGGTGGTGTGTCATTTCCACCAAAACCCCAGTTGATGGGCAAATAAAAATTGCAACCTTGTAATGTAAACAGCCTGCTGTGAGAAAGGTAAGATTTACTACACTTTGGAAATAAAATCCTAAGTTCTAAGATGAACTTGAAAGAACAATCTTTAAAACAATATAAAGAGACAGTACATACCAATAGAATAACGACTTGTTGTCTTCTTGTCCCCCCCCCCCCCCCCCTCGTTACCACTCTTGCTGACATCATGCTGCTGGTGGTGTGTCATTTCCACCAAAAGCCCAGTTGATGGGCAAATAAAAATTGCAGCCTTGTAATGTAAACAGCCTGCTGTGAGAAAGGAAAGATTTACTACACTTTGGAAATAAAATCCTACGTGCTAAGATGAACTTGAAAGAACAATCTTTAAAACAATATAAAGAGACAGTACATACCAATAGAAAAACAACTTGTCGTCTACTTGTCCCCCCTCCCCCCTCGTTACCACTCTTGCTGACATCATGCTGCTGGTGGTGTGTCATTTCCACCAAAGGCCCAGTTGATGGGCAAATAAAAATTGCAGCCTTGTAATGTAAACAGCCTGCTGGGAGAAAGGAAAAATTTACTACAAGTTTGGAAATAAAAGCCTACATTCTAAGATGAACTTGAAAGAACAATCTTTAAAACAATATAAAGAGACAGTACATACCAATAGAATAACAACTTGTCGTCTTCTTGTCCCCCTCCCCCCCCCCCTCGTTACCACTCTTGCTGACATCATGCTGCTGGTGGTGTGTCATTTCCACCAAAAGCCCAGTTGATGGGCAAATAAAAATTGCAGCCTTGTAATGTAAACAGCCTGCTGTGAGAAAGGAAAGATTTACTACACTTTGGAAATAAAATCCAACGTGCTAAGATGAACTTGAAAGAACAATCTTTAAAACAATATAAAGAGACAGTACAAACCAATAGAAAAACAACTTGTCGTCTACTTGTCCCCCCTCCCCCCTCGTTTCCACTCTTGCTGACATCATGCTGCTGGTGGTGTGTCATTTCCACCAAAACCCCAGTTGATGGGCAAATAAAAATTCCAACCTTGTAATGTAAACAGCCTGCTGTGAGAAAGGTAAGATTTACTACACTTTGGAAATAAAATCCTAAGTTCTAAGATGAACTTGAAAGAACAATCTTTAAAACAATATAAAGAGACAGTACATACCAATAGAATAACGACTTGTTGTCTTCTTGTCCCCCCCCCCCCCCCCCTCGTTACCACTCTTGCTGGCATCATGCTGCTGGTGGTGTGTCATTTCCACCAAAAGCCCAGTTGATGGGCAAATAAAAATTGCAGCCTTGTAATGTGAACACTCTGCTGTGAGAAAGGAAAGATTTACTACACTTTGGAAATAAAATCCTACATTCTAAGATGAACTTGAAAGAACAATCTTTAAAACAATATAAAGAGACAGTACATTCCAATAGAATAACAACTTGTCGTCTTCTTGTTGCCCCCCCCCCCCCTCGTAACCACTCTTGCGTACATCATGCTGCTGGTGGTGTGTCATTTCCACCAAAAGCCCAGTTGATGGGCAAATAAAAATTGCAGCCTTGTAATGTGAACACCCTGCTGTGAGAAAGGAAATATTTATTACACTTTGGAAATAAAATCCTACGTTCTAAGATGAACTTGAAGGAACTATCTTTAAAACACTATAAAGAGACAGTACATACCTATAGAATCATAATTTGTCGTCTTCTTATCCCCCTCCCACCTCGTTGCCACTCTTGCGGACATCATGCTGCTGGTGATGTGTCATTTCCAACAAAAGCCCAGTTAATGGGCAAATAAAAATTGCAGCCTTGTAATGTGAACACCCTGCTCTGAGAAAGGCAGGATTTAGTACACTTTGGAAATAATATGCTACGTTCTAAGATGAACTTGAAAGCATAATCTTTAAAACACTATAAAGAGACAGTACATACCAATAGAATAACAACTTGTCATCTTCTTGTTGCCCCTCCCCCACCCCTCTCGTTTCCACACTTGCGTACATCATGCTGCTGGTGGTGTGTCATTCCCACCAAAAGCTCAGTTGATGGGCAAATGAAAATTGCTGCCTTGTAATGTGAACACCCTGCTGAGAGAAAGGGATTTACTACACTTTGGAAATAAAATCCTACATTCTAAGATGAACTTGAAAGAACAATCTTTAAAACAATATAAAGAGACAGTACATACCAATAGAATAACAACTTGTCATCTTCTTGTTGCCCCCCCCCCCCCTCGCTTACACTCTTGTGCACATCATGCTGCTGGTGGTGTGTCATTTCCAACAAAAGCCCAGTTGATGGGCAAATAAAAATTGCAGCCTTGTAATGTGAACACCCTGCTGTGAGAAAGGAAAGATGTACTACACTTTGGAAATAAAATCCTACATTCTAAGATGAACTTGAAACAACAATCTTTAAAACAATATAAAGAGACAGTACATACCAATAGAATAACAACTTGTCGTCTACTTGTTGCCCCCCCGCCCCCCTCGTAACCACTCTTGCATACATCATGCTGCTGGTGGTGCGTCATTTCCACCAAAAGCCCAGTTGATGGGCAAATAAAAATTGCAGCCTTGTAATGTAAACAGCCTGCTGTGAGAAAGGGAAGATTTACTACACTTTGGAAATAAAATCCTACGTGCTAAGATGAACTTGAAAGAACAATCTTTAAAACAATATAAAGAGACAGTACATACCAATAGAATAACAACTTGTCGTCTACTTGTCCCCCCCCCCCCCTCGTTTCCACTCTTGCTGACGTCATGCTGCTGGTGGTGTGTCATTTCCACCAAAAGCCCGATTGATGGGCAAATAAAAATTGCAGCCTTGTAATGAAAACAGCCTGCTGTTAGAAAGGTAAGATTTACTACACTTTGGAAATAAAATCCTATGTTCTAAGATTAACTTGAAAGAACAATCTTTAAAACAATAAAAGAGACAGTACATACCAATAGAATAACAACTTGTCGTCTTCTTGTTGCCCCCCCCCCCCCCCCCGCCCTCGTTTCCACTCTTGCGTACATCATGCTGCTGGTGGTGTGTCATTTCCACCAAAGGCCCAGTTAATGGGCAAATAAAAAGTGCAGCGTTGTAATGTAAACACCCTGCTGTGAGAAAGGAAAGATTTACTACACTATGGAAATAAAATCCTACGTTCTAAGATGATCTTGAAAGAACAATCTTTAAAACAATATAAAGAGACAGTACATACCAATAGAATAACAACTTGTCGTCTTCTTGTCCCCCCCCCCCCCTCGACACCACTCTTCCTGACATCATGCTGCTGGTGGTGTGTCATTTCCACCAAAAGCCCAGTTGATGGGCAAATAAAAATTGCAGCCTTGTAACGTGAACACCTTGCAGTGAGAAAGAAAAGATTTACCACACTTTGGAAATAAAATCCTACGTTCTAAGATGAACTTGAAAGAACAATATTTAAAACAATATAAAGAGACAGTACATACCAATAGAATAACAACTTGTCGTCTTCTTGTTGCCTCCCCCCCCTCGTTTCCACTATTGCGGAGATCATGCTGCTGGTGGTGTGTCATTTCCACCAAAAGCCCAGTTGATGGGCAAATAAAAATTGCAGACTTGTAATGTGAACACCCTGCTGTGAGAAAGGAAAGATTTACTACATTTTGGAAATAAAATGATACGTTCTAAGATGAACTTGAAAGCATAATCTTTAAAACACTATAAAGAGACAGTACATACCAGTAGAATAACAACTTGTTGTCTTCTTGTTGCCCCCCCCCCCCCCCTCGCTCTTGCGTTGATCATGCTGCTGGTGGTGTGTCATTTCCACCAAAAGCCCAGTTGATGGGCAAATAAAAATTGCAGCCTTGTAATGTGAACACCCTGCTGTGAGAAAGGAAAGATTTACTACCCTTTGGAAATAAAATCCTACGTTCTAAGATGAACTTGAAAGAACAATCTTTAAAACAATATAAAGAGACAGTACATACCAATAGAATAACAACTTGTCGTCTTCTTGTCCCCCCCCCTACGTTTCCACTATTGCTAACATCATGCTGCTGGTGGTGTGTAATTTCCACCAAAAGCCCAGTTGATGGGCAAATAAAAATTGCAGCCTTGTAATGTGAACACCCTGCTGTGAGAAAGGAAATATTTATTACACTTTGGAAATAAAATCCTACATTCTAAGATGAACTTGAAAGAACAATCTTTAAAACAATATAAAGAGACAGTACATTCCAATAGAATAACAACTTGTCGTCTTCTTGTTGCCCCCCCCCCCCCCCCCCCTCGTAACCACTCTTGCGTACATCATGCTGCTGGTGGTGTGTCATTTCCACCAAAAGCCCAGTTGATGGGCAAATAAAAATTGCAGCCTTGTAATGTGAACACCCTGCTGTGAGAAAGGAAAAATTTACTACACTTTGGAAATAAAATCCTACATTCTAAGATGAACTTGAAAGAACTATCTTTAAAACACTATAAAGAGACAGTACATACCAATAGAATAATAATTTGTCGTCTTCTTATCCCCCTCCCACCTCGTTGCCAATCTTGCCGACATCATGCTGCTGGTGGTGTGTCATTTCCACCAAAAGCCCAGTTGATGGGCAAATAAAAATTGCAGCCTTGTAACGTGAACACATTGCTGTGAGAAAGGAAAGATTTACCACACTTTGGAAATAAAATCCTACGTTCTAAGATGAACTTGAAAGAACAATCTTTAAAACAATATAAAGAGACAGTAAATACCAATAGAATAACAACTTGTCATCTTCTTCTTGCCCCCCCCCCCCCCCTCGTTTCCACTATTGCGGAGATCATGCTGCTGGTGGAGTGTCATTTCCACCAAAAGCCCAGTTAATGGGCAAATAAAAATTGCAACCTTGTAATGTGAACACCCAGCTGTGAGAAAGGAAAGATTTACTACATTTTGGAAATAAAATGCTACGTTCTAAGATGAACTTGAAAGCATAATCTTTAAAACACTATAAAGAGACAGTACATACCAGTAGAATAACAACTTGTTGTCTTCTTGTTGCCCCCCCCCCCCCCCCTCGCTCTTGCGTTGATCATGCTGCTGGTGGTGTGTCATTTCCACCAAAAGCCCAGTTGATGGGCAAATAAAAATTGCAGCCTTGTAATGTGAACACCCTGCTGTGATAAAGGAAAGATTTACTACCCTTTGGAAATAAAATCCTACGTTCTAAGATGAACTTGAAAGAACAATCTTTAAAACAATATAAAGAGACAGTACATACCAATAGAATAACAACTTGTCGTCTTCTTGACCCCCCCTACGTTTCCACTATTGCTAACATCAAGCTGCTGGTGGTGTGTAATTTCCACCAAAAGCCCAGTTGATGGGCAAATAAAAATTGCAGCCTTGTAATGTGAACACCCTGCTGTGAGAAAGGAAAAATTTACTACACTTTGGAAATAAAATCCTACATTCTAAGATGAACTTGAATGAACAATCTTTAAAACAATATAAAGAGACAGTAAATACCAATAGAATAACAACTTGTCGTCTTCTTATTGCCCCCCCCCCTCCCTCATAACCACTCTTGCGTACATCATGCTGCTGGTGGTGTGTCATTTCCACCAAAAGCCCAGTTGATGGGCAAATAAAATTGCAGCCTTGTAATGTAAACAGCCTGCTGTGAGAAAGGAAAGATTTACTACACTTTGGAAATAAAATCCTACGTGCTAAGATGAACTTGAAAGAACAATCTTTAAAACAATATAAAGAGACAGTACATACCAATAGAATAACAACTTGTCGTCTTCTTGTTGCCCCCCCCCCCCTCGTTTACACTCTTGCGCACATCATGCTGCTGGTGGTGTGTCATTTCCACCAAAAGCCCAGTTGATGGGCAAATAAAAATTGCTGCCTTGTAATGTGAACACCCTGCTGTGAGAATGGAAAGATTTACTACACTTTGGAAATAAAATCCTACGTGCTAAGATGAACTTGAAAGAACAATCTTTAAAACAATGTAAAGAGACAGTACATACCAATAGAATAACAACTTGTCGTCTTCTTGTTGCCCCCCCCCCCTCCCCCCCACCCTAGTAACCACTCTTGCCGACATCATGCTGCTGGTGGTGTGTCATTTCCACCCAAAGCCCAGTTGATGGGCAAATAAAAATAACAATCTTTAAAACAATATAAAGAGACAGTACATACCAATAGAATAACATCTTGTCATCTTCTTGTTGCCCCCCATCCCCCTCGTAACCACTCTTGCGTACATCATGCTGCTGGTGGTGTGTCATTTCCACCAAAAGCCCAGTTGATGGGCAAATAAAAATTGCAGCCTTGTAATGTGAACACCCTGCTGTGAGAAAGGAAAGATTTACTACACTTTGGAAATAAAATCCTACATTCTAAAATGAACTTGAAAGAACAATCTTTAAAACAATATAAAGAGACAATACATACCAATAGAATAACAACTTGTCGTCTTCTTGTTGCCCCCCATCCCCCCTCGTAACCACTCTTGAGTACATCATGCTGCTGGTGGTGTGTCATTTCCACCAAAAGCCCAGTTGATGGGGAAATAAAAATTGCAGCCTTGTAATGTGAACACCCTGCTGTGAGAAAGGAAAGATTTACTACACTTTGGAAATAAAATCCTACATTCTAAGATGAACTTGAAAGAACAGTCTTTAAAACAATATAAAGAGACAGTACATACCAATAGAATAACAACTTGTCGTCTTCATGTTGCCCCCCCTCGTAACCACTCTTGCGTACATCATGCTGCTGGTGGTGTGTCATTTACACCAAAAGCCCAGTTGATGGGCAAATAAAAATTGCAGCCTTGTTATGTGAACACCCTGCTGTGAGAAAGGAAAGATTTACTACACTTTGGAAGTAAAATCCTACATTCTAAGATGAACTTGAAAGAACAATCTTTAAAACAATATAAAGAGACAGTACATACCAATAGAATAACAACTTGTCGTCTTCTTGTTGCCCCCTATCACCCCTCGTAACCACTCTTGCGGACATCATGCTGCTGGTGGTGTGTCAATTCCACCAAAAGCCCAGTTGATGGGCAAATAAAAATTGGAGCCTTGTAATTTGAACACCCTGCTGTGAGAAAGGAAAGATTTACTACACTTTGGAAATAAAATCCTACATTCTAAGATGAACTTGAAAGAACAATCTTTAAAACAATATAAAGAGACAGTACATACCAATAGAATAACAACTTGTCGTCTTCTTGTTGCCCCCCATCCCCCCTCGTAACCACTCTTGCGTACATCATGCTGCTGGTGGTGTGTCATTTCCACCAAAAGCCCAGTTGATGGGCAAATAAAAATTGCAGCCTTGTAATCTGAACACCTTGCTGTGAGAAAGGAAAGATTTACTACACTTTGGAAATAAAATCCTACATTCTAAGATGATCTTGAAAGAACAATCTTTAAAACAATATAAAGAGACAGTACATACCAATAGAATAACAACTTGTCGTCTTCTTGTTGCCCCCCCCCCCCCCCTCGTAACCACTCTTGCGTACATCATGCTGCTGGTGGTGTGTCATTTCCACCAAAAGCCCAGTTGATGGGCAAATAAAAATAACAATCTTTAAAACAATATAAAGAGACAGTACATACCAATAGAATAACAACTTGTCGTCTTCTTGTTGCCCCCCATCCCCCCTCGTAACCACTCTTGCGTACATCATGCTGCTGGTGGTGTGTCATTTCCACCAAAAGCCCAGTTGATGGGCAAATAAAAATTGCAGCCTTGTAATGTGAACACCCTGCTGTGAGAAAGGAAAGATTTACTACACTTTGGAAATAAAATCATACATTCTAAGATGAACTTGAAAGAACAGTCTTTAAAACAATATTAAGAGACAGTACATACCAATAGAATAACAACTTGTCGTCTTCATGTTGCCCCCCCTCGTAACCACTCTTGCGTACATCATGCTTCTGGTGGTGTGTCATTTCCACCAAAAGCCCAGTTGATGGGCAAATAAAAATTGCAGCCTTGTAATGTGAACACCCTGCTGTGAGAAAGGAAAGATTTACTACACTTTGGAAATAAAATCCTACATTCTAAGATGAACTTGAAAGAACAATCTTTAAAACAATATAAAGAGACAGTACATACCAATAGAATAACAACTTGTCGTCTTCTTGTTGCCCCCCCCCCCCCCTCGTAACCACTCTTGCGTACATCATGCTGCTGGTGGTGTGTCATTTCCCCCAAAAGCCCAGTTGATGGGCAAATAAAAATAACAATCTTTAAAACAATATAAAGAGACAGTACATACCAATAGAATAACAACTTGTCGTCTTCTTGTTGCCCCCCCCCCCCCTCGTTTACACTCTTGCGCACATCATGCTGCTGGTGGTGTGTCATTTCCACCAAAAGCCCAGTTGATGGGCAAATAAAAATTGCAGCCTTGTAATGTGAACACCCTGCTGTGAGAAAGGAAAGATTTACTACACTTTGAAAATAAAATCCTACATTCTAAGATGAACTTGAAAGAACAATCTTTAAAACAATTTAAAGAGACAGTACATACCAATAGAATAACAACTTGTCGTCTTCTTGTTGCCCCCCATCCCCCCTCGTAACCACTCTTGCGGACATCATGCTGCTGGTGGTGTGTCATTTCCACCAAAAGCCCAGTTGATGGGCAAATAAAAATTGGAGCCTTGTAATTTGAACACCCTGCTGTGAGAAAGGAAAGATTTACTACACTTTGGAAATAAAATCCCACATTCTAAGATGAACTTTAAAGAACAATCTTTAAAACAATATAAAGAGACAGTACATACCAATAGAATAACAACTTGTCGTCTTCTTGTTGCCCCACATCCCCCCTCGTAACAACCCTTGCTTACATCATGCTGCTGGTGGTGTGTCATTTCCACCAAAAGCCCAGTTGATGGGCAAATAAAAATTGCAGCCTTGTAATGTGAACACCCTGCTGTGAGAAAGGAAAGATTTACTACACTTTGGAAATAAAATCCTACATTCTAAAATGAACTTGAAAGAACAATCTTTAAAACAATATAAAGAGACAATACATACCAATAGAATAACAACTTGTCGTCTTCTTGTTGCCCCCCATCCCCCCTCGTAACCACTCTTGAGTACATCATGCTGCTGGTGGTGTGTCATTTCCACCAAAAGCCCAGTTGATGGGGAAATAAAAATTGCAGCCTTGTAATGTGAACACCCTGCTGTGAGAAAGGAAAGATTTACTACACTTTGGAAATAAAATCCTACATTCTAAGATGAACTTGAAAGAACAGTCTTTAAAACAATATAAAGAGACAGTACATACCAATAGAATAACAACTTGTCGTCTTCATGTTGCCCCCCCTCGTAACCACTCTTGCGTACATCATGCTGCTGGTGGTGTGTCATTTACACCAAAAGCCCAGTTGATGGGCAAATAAAAATTGCAGCCTTGTTATGTGAACACCCTGCTGTGAGAAAGGAAAGATTTACTACACTTTGGAAGTAAAATCCTACATTCTAAGATGAACTTGAAAGAACAATCTTTAAAACAATATAAAGAGACAGTACATACCAATAGAATAACAACTTGTCGTCTTCTTGTTGCCCCCTATCACCCCTCGTAACCACTCTTGCGGACATCATGCTGCTGGTGGTGTGTCAATTCCACCAAAAGCCCAGTTGATGGGCAAATAAAAATTGGAGCCTTGTAATTTGAACACCCTGCTGTGAGAAAGGAAAGATTTACTACACTTTGGAAATAAAATCCTACATTCTAAGATGAACTTGAAAGAACAATCTTTAAAACAATATAAAGAGACAGTACATACCAATAGAATAACAACTTGTCGTCTTCTTGTTGCCCCCCATCCCCCCTCGTAACCACTCTTGCGTACATCATGCTGCTGGTGGTGTGTCATTTCCACCAAAAGCCCAGTTGATGGGCAAATAAAAATTGCAGCCTTGTAATCTGAACACCTTGCTGTGAGAAAGGAAAGATTTACTACACTTTGGAAATAAAATCCTACATTCTAAGATGAACTTGAAAGAACAATCTTTAAAACAATATAAAGAGACAGTACATACCAATAGAATAACAACTTGTCGTCTTCTTGTTGCCCCCCCCCCCCCCCTCGTAACCACTCTTGCGTACATCATGCTGCTGGTGGTGTGTCATTTCCACCAAAAGCCCAGTTGATGGGCAAATAAAAATAACAATCTTTAAAACAATATAAAGAGACAGTACATACCAATAGAATAACAACTTGTCGTCTTCTTGTTGCCCCCCATCCCCCCTCGTAACCACTCTTGCGTACATCATGCTGCTGGTGGTGTGTCATTTCCACCAAAAGCCCAGTTGATGGGCAAATAAAAATTGCAGCCTTGTAATGTGAACACCCTGCTGTGAGAAAGGAAAGATTTACTACACTTTGGAAATAAAATCATACATTCTAAGATGAACTTGAAAGAACAGTCTTTAAAACAATATTAAGAGACAGTACATACCAATAGAATAACAACTTGTCGTCTTCATGTTGCCCCCCCTCGTAACCACTCTTGCGTACATCATGCTGCTGGTGGTGTGTCATTTCCACCAAAAGCCCAGTTGATGGGCAAATAAAAATTGCAGCCTTGTAATGTGAACACCCTGCTGTGTGAAAGGAAAGATTTACTACACTTTGGAAATAAAATCATACATTCTAAGATGAACTTGAAAGAACAGTCTTTAAAACAATATAAAGAGACAGTACATACCAATAGAATAACAACTTGTCGTCTTCATGTTGCCCCCCCTCGTAACCACTCTTGCGTACATCATGCTGCTGGTGGTGTGTCATTTCCACCAAAAGCCCAGTTGATGGGCAAATAAAAATTGCAGCTTTGTAATGTGAACACCCTGCTGTGAGAAAGGAAAGATTTACTACACTTTGGAAATAAAATCCTACATTCTAAGATGAACTTGAAAGAACAATCTTTAAAACAATATAAAGGACAGTACATACCAATAGAATAACAACTTGTCGTCTTCTTGTTGCCCCCCATCCCCCCTCGTAACCACTCTTGCGGACATCATGCTGCTGGTGGTGTGTCATTTCCACCAAAAGCCCAGTTGATGGGCAAATAAAAATTGGAGCCTTGTAATGTGAAAACCCTGCTGTGAGAAAGGAAAGATTTACTACACTTTGAAAATAAAATCCTACATTCTAAGATGAACTTGAAAGAACAATCTTTAAAACAATATAAAGAGACAGTACATACCAATAGAATAACAACTTGTCGTCTTCTTGTTGCCCCCCATCCCCCCTCGTAACCACTCTTGCGTACATCATGCTGCTGGTGGTGTGTCATTTCCACCAAAAGCCCAGTTGATGGGCAAATAAAAATTGCAGCCTTATAATGTGAACCCCCTGCTGTGAGAAAGGAAAGATTTACTACACTTTGGAAATAAAATACTACATTCTAAGATGAACTTGAAAGAACAATCTTTAAAACAATATAAAGAGACAGTACATACCAATAGAATAACAACTTCTCGTCTTCTTGTTGCCCACCCCCCCCCTCGTAACCACTCTTGCGTACATCATGCTGCTGGTGGTGTGTCATTTCCACCAAAAGCCCAGTTGATGGGCAAATAAAAATAACAATCTTTAAAACAATATAAAGAGACAGTACATACCAATAGAATAACAACTTGTCGTCTTCTTGTTGCCTTCCCCCACCCCCCTTCGTTTACACTCTTGCGCACATCATGCTGCTGGTGGTGTGTCATTTCCACCAAAAGCCCAGTTGATGGGCAAATAAAAATTGCAGCCTTGTAATGTGAACACCCTGCTGTGAGAAAGGAAAGATTTACTACACTTTGGAAATAAAATCCTACATTCTAAGATGAACTTGAAAGAACAATCTTTAAAACAATTTAAAGAGACAGTACATACCAATAGAATAACAACTTGTCGTCTTCTTGTTGCCCACCCCCCCCCCCCCCCCCAACACGTAATCACTCTTGCGTACATCATGCTGCTGGTGGTGTGTCATTTCCACCAACAGCCCAGTTGATGGGCAAATAAAAATTACAGCCTTGTAATGTGAACACCCTGCTGTGAGAAAGGAAAGATTTACTACACTTTGGAAATAAAATCCTACATTCTAAGATGAACTTGAAAGAACAATCTTTAAAACAATATAAAAAGACAGTACATACCAATAGAATAACAACTTGTCGTCTTCTTGTTGCCCCCCCCCCCCCCTCGTAACCACTCTTGCGTACATCATGCTGCTGGTGGTGTGTCATTTCCACCAAAAGCTCAGTTGATGGGCAAATAAAAATTGCAGCCTTGTAATGTGAACACCCTGCTCTGAGAAAGGCAAGATTTACTACACTTTGGAATTAAAATGCTACGTTCTAAGATGAACTTGAAAGAACAATTTTTAAATAATATAAAGAGACAGTACATACCAATAGATTAACAACTTGTCGTCTTCTTGTTGCCTCCCCCCCCCCCCCTCGTAACCACTCTTGCGTACATCATGCTGCTGGTGGTGTGTCATTTCCACCAAAAGCCCAGTTGATGGGCAAATAAAATTTGCAGCCTTGTAATGTGAACACCCTGCTGAGACAAAGGAAAGATTTACTACACTTTGGAAATAAAATCTGACATTCTAAGATGAACTTGAAAGAACAATATTTAAAACAATATAAAGAAACAGTACATACCAATAGAATAACAACTTGTCGTCTTCTTGTTGCCCCCCCCCCCCTCGTTTACACTCTTGCGTACATCATGCTGCTGGTGGTGTGTCATTTCCACCAAAAGCACAGTTGATGGGCAAATAAAAATTGCAGCCTTGTAATGTGAACACCCTGCTGTGAGAAAGGAAAGATTTACTACACTTTGGAAATAAAATCCTACATTCTAAGATGAACTTGGAAGAACAATCTTTAAAACAATTTAAAGATACAGTACATACCAATAGAATAACAACTTGTTGTCCTCTTGTTGCCCCCCCCCCCCCCCCCCCTCGTAACCACTCTTGCGTACATCATGCTGCTGGTGGTGTGTCTTTTCCACCAAAAGCCCAGTTGATGGGCAAATAAAAATAACAGCCTTGTAATGTGAACACCCTGCTGTGAAAAGGAAAGATTTACTACACTTTGGAAATAAAACCCTACATTCTAAGATGAACTTGAAAGAACAATCTTTAAAACAATATAAAGAGACAGTACATACCAATAGAATAACAACTTGTCGTCTTCTTGTTGCCCCCCCCCCCCCCCCTCGTAACCACTCTTGAGTACATCATGCTGCTGGTGGTGTGTCATTTCCACCAAAAGCCCAGTTGATGGGCAAATAAAAATTGCAGCCTTGTAATGTGAACACCCTGCTGTGAGAAAGGAAAGATTTACTACACTTTGGAAATAAAATCCTACATTCTAAGATGAACTTGAAAGAACAATCTTTAAAACAATATAAAGAGACAATACATACCAATAGAATAACAACTTGTCGTCTTCTTGTTGCCCCCCCCCCCCCCCTTGTAACCACTCTTGCGTACATCATGCTGCTGGTGGTGTGTCATTTCCACCAAAAGCCCAGTTGATGGGCAAATACAAATTGCAGCCTTGTAATGTGAACACCCTGCTGTGAGAAAGGAAAGATTTACTACACTTTGGAAATAAAATCCTACATTCTAAGATGAACTTGAAAGAACAATCTTTAAAACAATATAAAGAGACAGTACATACCAATAGAATAACAACTTGTCGTCTTCTTGTTGCACCCCCCCCCCTCCCCTCGTTTACACTCTTGAGCACATCATGCTGTTGGTGGTGTGTCATTTCCACCAAAAGCCCAGTTGATGGGCAAATAAAAATTGCAGCCTTTTAATGTGAACACCCTGCTTTGAGAAAGGAAAGATTTACCACACTTTGGAAATAAAATACTACGTTCTAAGATGAACTTGAAAGAACCATCTTTAAAACAATATAAAGCGACAGTACATACCAATAGAATAATAACTTGTCGTCTTCTTGTCCCCCCCCCCCTTTCGTTTCCACTCTTGCGGACGTCATGCTGCTGGTGATGTTTCATTTCCACCAAAAGCCCAGTTAATGTGCAAATAAAAATTGCAGCCTTGTAATGTGAACACCCTGCTGTGAGAAAGGAAAGATTTACTACACTTTGGAAATAAAATGCTACGTTCTAAGATGAACTTGAAAACATAATCTTTAAAACACTATAAAGAGACAGTACATACCAATAGAATAACAACTTGTCGTCTTCTTGTTGCCCCCCCCCGTCCCCGCCCCTCGTTTCCACTCTTGCGTACATCATGCTGCTATTGGTGTGACATTTCCACCAAAAGCCAAGTTGATGGGCAAATAAAAATTGGAGCTTTGTAATGTAAACACCCTGCTGTGAGAAAGGAAAGATTTACCACACTTTGGAAATAAAATCCTACATTCTATGGTGAACTTGAAAGAACAATCTTTAAAACAATATATAGAGACAGTACATACCAATAGAATTACAACTTGTGGTCTTCTTGTTGCCCCCCCCGTTTCCACTCTTGCGTACATCATGCTGCTGGTGGTGTGTCATTTCCACCAAAAGCCCAGTTGATGGGCAAATAAAAAATGCAGCCTTGTAATGTGTACACCCTGCTGTGAGAAAGGAAAGATTTACTACACTTTGGAAATAAAATCCTACATTCTAAGATGAACTTGAAAGAACAATCTTTAAAACAATATAGAGAGACAGTACATACCAATAGAATTATAACTTGTCGTCTTCTTGTCCCCCCCCGGCCAACATTCGTTTCCACTCTTGCGGACATCATGCTGCTGGTGGTGTGTCATTTCCACCAAAAGCCCAGTTGATGGGCAAATAATAATTGCAGCCTTGTAATGTGAACACCGTGCCGTCAGAAAGGAAAGATTTATTACACTTTGGAAATCAAATCCTACGTTCTAAGATGAACTTGAAAGAACTATCTTTAAAACACTATAAAGAGACTGTACATACCAATAGAATAATAATTTGTCATCTTCTTGTCCCCCACCCACCTCGTTGCCACTCTTGTGGACATCATGCTGCTGGTGGTGTGTCATTTCCACCAAAAGCGCAGTTGATGGGCAAATAAAAATTGCAGCCTTGTAATGTGAACACCCTGTTGAGAGAAAGGAAAGATTTACTACACTTTGGAAATAAAATCCTACGTTCTAAGATGAACTTGAAAGAACAATCTTTAAAACAATATAAAGAGACAGTACATACCAATAGAATAACAACTTGTCGTCTTCTTGTTCCCCCCCCCCTCTCTTTTCCACTCTTGCTGACATCATGCTGCTGGTGGTGTGTCATTTCCACCAAAAGCCCAGTTGATGTACAAATAAGAATTGCAGCCTTGTAATGTGAACACCCTGCTGTGAGAAAGGAAAGATTTACTACACTTTGGAAATAAAATCCTACGTTTTATGATGAACTTGAAAGAACAATCTTTAAAACAATATAAAGAGACAGTACATACCAATAGAATAACAACTTGTCGTCTTCTTGTTGCCCCCCCAACCCCTCGTTTCCACTCTTGCGTATATCATGCTGCTGGTGGTGTGTCATTTCCTCCAAAGGCCCAGTTAATGGGCAAATAAAAATTGCAGCCTTGTAATGTAAACACCATGCTGTGAGAAAGGAAAGATTTACTACACTTTGATAATAAAATCCTACGTTCTAAGATGAACTTGAAAGAACAATCTTTAAAACAATATAAAGAGACAGTACATACCAATAGAATAATAACTTGTCGTCTTCTTGTCCCCCCCCCCCCCCCTTTCGTTTCCACTCTTGCGGACTTCATGATGCTGGTGGTGTGTCATTTCCACCAAAAGCCCAGTTGATGGGCAAATAAAAATTGCAGCCTTGTAATGTGAACACCCTGCCGTCAGAAAGGAAAGATTTATTACACTTTGGAAATAAAATCCTACGTTCTAAGATGAACTTGAAAGAACTATCTTTAAAACACAATAAAGAGACAGTACATACCAATAGAATAATAATTTGTCGTCTTCTTGTCCCCCACCCACCTCGTTGCCACTTTTGTGGACATCAAGCTGCTGGTGGTGTGTCATTTCCACCAAAAGCCCAGTTAATGTGCAAATAAAAATTGCAGCCTTGTAATGTGAACACCCTGCTGTGAGAAAGGAAAGATTTACTACACTTTGGAAATAAAATGCTACGTTCTAAGATGAACTTGAAAACATAATCTTTAAAACACTATAAAGAGACAGTACATACCAATAGAATAACAACTTGTCGTCTTCTTGTTGCCCCCCCCTCCCCGCCCCTCGTTTCCACTCTTGCGTACATCATGCTGCTGGTGGTGTGCCATTTCCACCAAAAGCCCAGTTGATGGGCAAATAAAAATTGGAGCCTTGTAATGTAAACACCCTGCTGTGAGAAAGGAAAGATTTACTACACTTTGGAAATAAAATCCTACATTCTATGATGAACTTGAAAGAACAATCTTTAAAACAATATAAAGAGACAGTACATACCAATAGAATAACAACATGTCGTCTTCTTGTTGCCCCCCCCCCCCGTTTCCACTCTTGCGTACATCATGCTGCTGGTGGTGTGTCATTTCCACCAAAAGCCCAGTTGATGGGCAAATAAAAAGTGCAGCCTTGTAATGTGTACACCCTGCTGTGAGAAAGGAAAGATTTACTACACTTTGGAAATAAAATCCTAAGTTCTAAGATGAACTTGAAAGAACAATCTTTAAAACAATATAGAGAGACAGTACATACCAATAGAATAATAATTGTCGTCTTCTTGTCCCCCCCCCCCACCGCGCCCCCCTTTTGTTTCCACTCTTGCGGACATCATGCTGCTGGTGGTGTGTCATTTCCACCAAAAGCCCAGTTGATGGGCAAATAATAATTGCAGCCTTGTAATGTGAACACCGTGCCGTCAGAAAGGAAAGATTTATTACACTTTGGAAATCAAATCCTACGTTCTAAGATGAACTTGAAAGAACTATCTTTAAAACACTATAAAGAGACTGTACATACCAATAGAATAATAATTTGTCATCTTCTTGTCCCCCACCCACCTCGCTGCCACTCTTGTGGACATCATGCTGCTGGTGGTGTGTCATTTCCACCAAAAGCGCAGTTGATGGGCAAATAAAAATTGCAGTCTTGTAATGTGAACACCCTGTTGAGAGAAAGGAAAGATTTACTACACTTTGGAAATAAAATCCTACGTTCTAAGATGAACTTGAAAGAACAATCTTTAAAACAATATAAAGAGACAGTACATACCAATAGAATAACAACTTGTCGTCTTCTTGTTGCCCCCCCCCCCTCGTTACCACTCTTGCGTATATCATGCTGCTGGTGGTGTGTCATTTCCTCCAAAGGCCCAGTGAATGGGCAAATAAAAATTGCAGCCTTGTAATGTAAACACCATGCTGTGAGAAAGGAAAGATTTACTACACTTTGGAAATAAAATCCTACATTCTAAGATGAACTTGAAAGAACAATCTTTAAAACAATATAAAGAGACAGTACATACCAATAGAATAACAACTTGTCGTCTTCTTGTTGCCCCCCCCCCCCCCTCGTTTACACTCTTGCGCACATCATGCTGCTGGTGGTGTGTCATTTCCACCAAAAGCCCAGTTGATGGGCAAATAAAAATTGCAGCCTTGTAATGTGAACACCCTGCTGTGAGAAAGGAAAGATTTACTACACTTTGGAAATAAAATCCTACATTCTAAGATGAACTTGAAAGAACAGTCTTTAAAACAATATAAAGAGACAGTACATACCAATAGAATAACAACTTGTAGTCTTCATTGTCCCCCCCTCGTAACCACTCTTGCGTACATCATGCTGCTGGTGGTGTGTCATTTCCACCAAAAGCCCAGTTGATGGGCAAATAAAAATTGCAGCCTTGTTATGTGAACACCCTGCTGTGAGAAAGGAAAGATTTACTACACTTTGGAAATAAAATCCTACATTCTAAGATGAACTTGAAAGAACAATCTTTAAAACAATATAAAGAGACAGTACATTCCAATAGAATAACAACTTGTCGTCTTCTTGTTGCCCCCCATCCCCCCTCGTAACCACTCTTGCGTACATCATGCTGCTGGTGGTGTGTCATTTCCACGAAAAGCCCAGTTGATGGGCAAACAAAAATTGCAGCCTTGTAATCTGAACACCTTGCTGTGAGAAAGGAAAGATTTACTACACTTTGGAAATAAAATCCTACATTCTAAGATGAACTTGAAAGAACAATCTTTAAAACAATATAAAGAGACAGTACATACCAATAGAATAACAATTTGTCGTCTTCTTGTTGCCCCCCCCCCCCCCCTCGTAACCACTCTTGCGTACATCATGCTGCTGGTGGTGTGTCATTTCCACCAAATGCCCAGTTGATGGGCAAATAAAAATAACAATCTTTAAAACAATATAAAGAGACAGTACATACCAATAGAATAAGAACTTGTCGTCTTCTTGTTGCCCCCCATCCCCCCTCGTAACCACTCTTGCGTACATCATGCTGCTGGTGGTGTGTCATTTCCACCAAAAGCCCAGTTGATGGGCAAATAAAAATTGCAGCCTTGTAATGTGAACACCCTGCTTTGAGAAAGGAAAGATTAACCACACTTTGGAAGTAAAATCCTACGTTCTAAGATGAACTTGAAAGAACAATCTTTAAAACAATATAAAGAGACAGTACATACCAATAGAATAATAACTTGTCGTCTTCTTGTCCCCCCCCCCCCTTTCGTTTCCACTCTTGCGGACATCATGATGCTGGTGGTGTGTCATTTCCACCAAAAGCCCAGTTGATGGGCAAATAAAAATTGCAGCCTTGTAATGTGAACACCCTGCCGTCAGAAAGGAAAGATTTATTACACTTTGGAAATAAAATCCTACGTTGTAAGATGAACTTGAAAGAACTATCTTTAAAACAGAATAAAGAGACAGTACATACCAATAGAATAATAATTTGTCGTCTTCTTGTCCCCCACCCACCTCGTTGCCACTCTTGTGGACATCAAGCTGCTGGTGGTGTGTCATTTCCACCAAAAGCCCAGTTAATGTGCAAATAAAAATTGCAGCCTTGTAATGTGAACACCCTGCTGTGAGAAAGGAAAGATTTACTACACTTTGGAAATAAAATGCTACGTTCTAAGATGAACTTGAAAACATAATCTTTAAAACACTATAAAGAGACAGTACATACCAATAGAATAACAACATGTCGTCTTCTTGTTGCCCCCCCCTCCCCGCCCCTCGTTTCCACTCTTGCGTACATCATGCTGCTGGTGGTGTGCCATTTCCACCAAAAGCCCAGTTGATGGGCAAATAAAAATTGGAGCCTTGTAATGTAAACACCCTGCTGTGAGAAAGGAAAGATTTACTACACTTTGGAAATAAAATCCTACATTCTATGATGAACTTGAAAGAACAATCTTTAAAACAATATAAAGAGACAGTACATACCAATAGAATAACAACTTGTCGTCTTCTTGTTGCCCCCCCCCCGTTTCCACTCTTGCGTACATCATGCTGCTGGTGGTGTGTCATTTCCACCAAAAGCCCAGTTGATGGGCAAATAATAAATGCAGCCTTGTAATGTGTACACCCTGCTGTGAGAAAGGAAAGATTTACTACACTTTGGAAATAAAATCCTAAGTTCTAAGATGAACTTGAAAGAACAATCTTTAAAACAATATAGAGAGACAGTACATACCAATAGAGTAATAATTGTCGTCTTCTTGTCCCCCCCCCCCACCGCGCCCCCCTTTCGTTTCCACTCTTGCGGACATTATGCTGCTGGTGGTGTGTCATTTCCACCAAAAGCCCAGTTGATGGGCAAATAAAAATTGCAGCCTTGTAATGTGAACACTCTGCCGTCAGAAAGGAAGATTTATTACACTTTGGAAATCAAATCCTACTTTCTAAGATGAACTTGAAAGAACTATCTTTAAAACACTATAAAGAGACTGTACATACCAATAGAATAATAATTTGTCATCTTCTTGTCCCCCACCCACCTCGTTGCCACTCTTGTGGACATCATGCTGCTGGTGGTGTGTCATTTCCACCAAAAGCCCAGTTGATGGGCAAATAAAAATTGCAGCCTTGTAATGTGAACACCCTGTTGAGAGAAAGGAAAGATTTACTACACTTTGGAAATAAAATCCTACGTTCTAAGACGAACTTGAAAGAACAATCTTTAAAACAATATAAAGAGACAGTACATACCAATAGAATAACAACTTGTCGTCTTCTTGTTCCCCCCCCCCCCCCTCTCATTTCCACTCTTGCTGACATCATGCTGCTGGTGGTGTGTCATTTCCACCAAAAGCCCAGTTGATGTGCAAATAAAAATTGCAGCCTTGTAATGTGAACACCCTGCTGTGAGAAAGGAAAGATTTACTACACCTTGGTAATAAAATCCTACGTTCTAAGATGAACTTGAAAGAACAATCTTTAAAACAATATAAAGAGACAGTACTTACCAATAGAATAATAACTTGTCGTCTTCTTGTCCCCCCCCCCCCCCCCTCGTTTCCTCTCTTGCTGACATCATGCTGCTGGAGTTGTGTCATTTCCACCAAAAGCCCAGTTGATGGGCAAATAAAATTGCAGCCTTGTAATGTGAACACCCTGCTGTGAGAGAGGAAAGATTTACTACACTTTGGAAATAAAATCCTACGTTCTAAGATGAACTTGAAAGAACAATCTTTAAAACAATATAAAGAGACAGTACATACCAATAGAATAACAACTTGTCGTCTTCTTGTTGCCCCCCCCCCCCCCTCGTTTCCACTCTTGCGTACATCATGCTGCTGGTGGTGTGTCATTTCCACCAAAGGCCCAGTTAATGGGCAAATAAAAATTGCAGCCTTGTAATGTAAACACCCGGCTGTGAAAAAGGAAAGATTTACTACACTTTGGAAATAAAATCCTACGTTCTAAGATGAACATGAAAGAACAATCTTTAAAACAATATAAAGAGACAGTACATACTAATAGAATAACAACTTGTCGTATTTTTGTCCCCCCCCACCCCCCTTCGTTTCCACTAATGCTGACATCGTGCTGCTGGTGGTGTGTCATTTCCACCAAAAGCCCAGTTGATGGGCAAATAAAAATTGCAGCCTTGTAATGTGAACACCCTGCTGTGAGAAAGGAAGCATTTACTACACTTTGGATATAAAATCCTACGTTGTAAGATGAACTTGAAAGCATACTCTTTAAAACACTATAAAGAGACAGTACATACCAATAGAATAACAACTTGTCGTCTTCTTGTCCCCCCCCCCCCCCCTCGTTACCACTCTTGCGGACAGCATGTTGCTGGTGGTGTGTCATTTCCACCAAAAGCCCAGTTGATGGGCAAATAAAAATTGCAGCCTTGTAATGTGATCACCCTGCTGTGAGAAAGGAAAGATTTACTACACTTTGGAAATAAAATCCTACGTTCTAAGATGAACTTGAAAGAACAATCTTTAAAACAATATAAAGAAACAGTACTTACCAATAGAATAATAACTTGTCGTCTTCTTGTCCCCCCCCCCCCCCCCCCCTCGTTTCAACTCTTGCAGACATCATGCTGCTGGTGGTGCGTCATTTCCACCAAAAGCCCAGTTGATGGGCAAATAAAAATTGCAGCCTTGTAATGTGAACACCCTGCTGTGAGAAAGGAAAGATTTACTACACTTTGGAAATAAAATCCTACGTTCTAAGTTGAACTTGAAAGAACAATCTTTAAAACAATATAAAGAGACAGTACATACCAATAGAATAACAACTTGTCGTCTTCTTGTTGCCCGCCCCCCCCTCGTTTCCACTCTTGCGTACATCATGCTGCTGGTGGTGTGTCATTTCGACCAAAGGCCCAGTTAATGGGCAAAAAAAAAATTGCAGCCTTGTAATGTAAACACCCTGCTGTGAGAAAGGAAAGATTTACTACACTTTGGAAATAAAATCCTACGTTCTTAGATGATCTTGAAAGAACAATCTTTAAAACAATATAAAGAGACAGTACATACCAATAGAATAACAACTTGTCGACTTCTTTCCCCCCCCCCTCAATTCCACTCTTGCTGACATCATGCTGCTGGTGGTGTGTCATTTCCACCAAAAGCCCAGTTGATGGGCAAATAAAAATTGCAGCCTTGTAATGTGAACACCCTGCTTTGAGAAAGGAAAGATTAACCACACTTTGGAAGTAAAATCCTACGTTCTAAGATGAACTTGAAAGAACAATCTTTAAAACAATATAAAGAGACAGTACATACCAATAGAATAATAACTTGTCGTCTTCTTGTCCCCCCCCCCCCTTTCGTTTCCACTCTTGCGGACATCATGATGCTGGTGGTGTGTCATTTCCACCAAAAGCCTAGTTGATGGGCAAATAAAAATTGCAGCCTTGTAATGTGAACACCCTGCCGTCAGAAAGGAAAGATTTATTACACTTTGGAAATAAAATCCTACGTTCTAAGATGAACTTGAAAGAACTATCTTTAAAACACAATAAAGAGACAGTACATACCAATAGAGTAATAATTGTCGTCTTCTTGTCCCCCCCCCACCGCGCCCCCCTTTCGTTTCCACTCTTGCGGACATCATGCTGCTGGTGGTGTGTCATTTCCACCAAAAGCCCAGTTGATGGGCAAATAAAAATTGCAGCCTTGTAATGTGAACACCCTGCTGTGAGAAAGGAAAGATTTACTACACCTTGGTAATAAAATCCTACGTTCTAAGATGAACTTGAAAGAACAATCTTTAAAACAATATAAAGAGACAGTACATACCAATAGAATAACAACTTGTCGTCTTCTTGTTGCCCCCCCCCCCCCTCGTTTCCACTCTTGCGTACATCATGCTGCTGGTGGTGTGTCATTTCCACCAAAGGCCCAGTTAATGGGCAAATAAAAATTGCAGCCTTGTAATGTAAACACCCGGCTGTGAAAAAGGAAAGATTTACTACACTTTGGAAATAAAATCCTACGTTCTAAGATGAACATGAAAGAACAATCTTTAAAACAATATAAAGAGACAGTACATACTAATAGAATAACAACTTGTCGTATTTTTGTCCCCCCCCCCCCCCCTTCGTTTCCACTAATGCTGACATCGTGCTGCTGGTGGTGTGTCATTTCCACCAAAAGCCCAGTTGATGGGCAAATAAAAATTGCAGCCTTGTAATGTGAACACCTTGTTGTGAGAAAGGAAGCATTTACTACACTTTGGATATAAAATCCTACGTTGTAAGATGAACTTGAAAGCATACTCTTTAAAACACTATAAAGAGACAGTACATACCAATAGAATAACAACTTGTCGTCTTCTTGTCCCCCCCCCCCCCCTCGTTACCACTCTTGCGGACAGCATGTTGCTGGTGGTGTGTCATTTCCACCAAAAGCCCAGTTGATGGGCAAATAAAAATTGCAGCCTTGTAATGTGAACACCCTGCTGTGAGAAAGGAAAGATTTACTACACTTTGGAAATAAAATCCTACGTTCTAAGATGAACTTGAAAGAACAATCTTTAAAACAATATAAAGAAACAGTACTTACCAATAGAATAATAACTTGTCGTCTTCTTGTCCCCCCCCCCCCCCCCCCCTCGTTTCAACTCTTGCAGACATCATGCTGCTGGTGGTGCGTCATTTCCACCAAAAGCCCAGTTGATGGGCAAATAAAAATTGCAGCCTTGTAATGTGAACACCCTGCTGTGAGAAAGGAAAGATTTACTACACTTTGGAAATAAAATCCTACGTTCTAAGTTGAACTTGAAAGAACAATCTTTAAAACAATATAAAGAGACAGTACATACCAATAGAATAACAACTTGTCGACTTCTTTCCCCCCTCCCTCCCCCCCCAATTCCACTCTTGCTGACATCATGCTGCTGGTGGTGTGTCATTTCCACAAAAAGCCCAGTTGATGGGCAAATAAAAATTGCAGACTTGTAATGTGAACACCCTGCTGTGAGAAAGGAAAGATTTACTACACATTGCAAATAAAATCCTACGTTCTAAGATGAAATTGAAAGAACAATCTTTAAAACACTATAAAGAGACAGTACATACCAATAGAATAACAATTTGTCATCTTCTTCTTGCCCACCCCCTCGTTTCCAATCTTGCGTACATCATGCTGCTGGTGGTGTGTCATTTCCACCAAAAGCCCAGTTGATGGGCAAATAAAAATTGCAGCCTTGTAATGTGAACACCCTCCTGTGAGAAAGGAAAGATTTACTACACTTTGGAAATAAAATGCTACGTTCCAAGATTAACTTGAAAGCACAATCTTTAAAACAATATAAAGAGACAGTACATACCAATAGAATAACAACTTGTCGTCTTCTTGTTGGCCCCCTCCCCCCCCCCCCTCGTTTACACTCTTGTGCACATCATGCTGCTGGTGGTGTGTCATTTCCACCAAAAGCACAGTTGATGGGCAAATAAAAATTGCAGCCTTGTAATGTGAACACCCTGCTGTGAGAAAGGAAAGATTTACTACACTTTGGAAATTAAATCCTACATTCTAAGATGAACTTGGAAGAACAATCTTTAAAACAGTTTAAAGAGACAGTACATACCAATAGAATAACAACTTGTCGTCTTCTTGTTGCCCCCCCCCCCCCCCCCCTCGTAGCCACTCTTGCGTACATCATGCTGCTGGTGGTGTGTCTTTTCCACCAAAAGCCCAGTTGATGGGCAAATAAAAATTGCAGCCTTGTAATGTGAACACCCTGCTGTGAGAAAGGAAAGATTTACTACACTTTGGAAATAAAATCCTACATTCTAAGATGAACTTCAAAGAACAATCTTTAAAACAATATAAAGAGACAGTACATACCAATAGAATAACAACTTGTCGTCTTCATGTTGCCCCCCCCCCCTCGTAACCACTCTTGCGTACATCATGCTGATGGTGGTGTGTCATTTCCACCAAAAGCCCAGTTGATGGGCAAATAAAAATTGCAACCTTGTAATGTGAACACCCTGCTGTGAGAAAGGAAAGATTTACTACACTTTGGAAATAAAATCCTACATTCTAAGATGAACTTGAAAGAACAATCTTTAAAACAATATAAAGAGACAGTACATACCAATAGAATAACAACTTGTCGTCTTCTTGTTGCCCCCCCCCCCCCCCTTGTAACCACTCTTGCGTACATCATGCTGCTGGTGGTGTGTCATTTCCACCAAAAGCCCAGTTGATGGGCAAATAAAAATTGCAGCCTTGTAATGTGAACACCCTGCTGTGAGAAAAGAAAGATTTACTACACTTTGGAAATAAAATCCTACATTCTAAGATGAACTTGAAAGAACAATCTTTAAAAGAATATAAAGAGACACTACATACCAATAGAATAACAACTTGTCGTCTTCTTGTTGCCCCCCCCCCCCTCCCCTCGTTTACACTCTTGAGCACATCATGCTGTTGGTGGTGTGTCATTTCCACCAAAAGCCCAGTTGATAGGCAAATAAAAATTGCAGCCTTGTAATGTGAACACCCTGCTTTGAGAAAGGAAAGATTTACCACACTTTGGAAATAAAATCCTACGTTCTAAGATGAACTTGAAAGAACAATCTTTAAAACAATATAAAGAGACAGTACATACCAATAGAATAATAACTTGTCGTCTTCTTGTCCCCCCCCCCCCCCCCCCTTTCGTTTCCACTCTTGCGGACATCATGCTGCTGGTGGTGTGTCATTTCCACCAAAAGCCCATTTGATGGGCAAATAAAAATTGCAGCCTTGTAATGTGAACACCCTGCTGTGAGAAAGGAAAGATTTACTACACCTTGGTAATAAAATCCTACGTTCTAAGATGAACTTGAAAGAACAATCTTTAAAACAATATAAAGAGACAGTACATACCAATAGAATAACAACTTGTCGTCTTCTTGTTGCCCCCCCCCCCCTCGTTTCCACTCTTGCGTACATCATGCTGCTGGTGGTGTGTCATTTCCACCAAAGGCCCAGTTAATGGGCAAATAAAAATTGCAGCCTTGTAATGTAAACACCCGGCTGTGAAAAAGGAAAGATTTACTACACTTTGGAAATAAAATCCTACGTTCTAAGATGAACATGAAAGAACAATCTTTAAAACAATATAAAGAGACAGTACATACTAATAGAATAACAACTTGTCGTATTTTTGTCCCCCCCCCCCCCCCCTTCGTTTCCACTAATGCTGACATCGTGCTGCTGGTGGTGTGTCATTTCCACCAAAAGCCCAGTTGATGGGCAAATAAAAATTGCAGCCTTGTAATGTGAACACCTTGTTGTGAGAAAGGAAGCATTTACTACACTTTGGATATAAAATCCTACGTTGTAAGATGAACTTGAAAGCATACTCTTTAAAACACTATAAAGAGACAGTACATACCAATAGAATAACAACTTGTCGTCTTCTTGTCCCCCCCCCCCCCCTCGTTACCACTCTTGCGGACAGCATGTTGCTGGTGGTGTGTCATTTCCACCAAAAGCCCAGTTGATGGGCAAATAAAAATTGCAGCCTTGTAATGTGAACACCCTGCTGTGAGAAAGGAAAGATTTACTACACTTTGGAAATAAAATCCTACGTTCTAAGATGAACTTGAAAGAACAATCTTTAAAACAATATAAAGAAACAGTACTTACCAATAGAATAATAACTTGTCGTCTTCTTGTCCCCCCCCCCCCCCCCCCTCGTTTCAACTCTTGCAGACATCATGCTGCTGGTGGTGCGTCATTTCCACCAAAAGCCCAGTTGATGGGCAAATAAAAATTGCAGCCTTGTAATGTGAACACCCTGCTGTGAGAAAGGAAAGATTTACTACACTTTGGAAATAAAATCCTACGTTCTAAGTTGAACTTGAAAGAACAATCTTTAAAACAATATAAAGAGACAGTACATACCAATAGAATAACAACTTGTCGACTTCTTTCCCCCCTCCCTCCCCCCCCAATTCCACTCTTGCTGACATCATGCTGCTGGTGGTGTGTCATTTCCACAAAAAGCCCAGTTGATGGGCAAATAAAAATTGCAGACTTGTAATGTGAACACCCTGCTGTGAGAAAGGAAAGATTTACTACACATTGCAAATAAAATCCTACGTTCTAAGATGAAATTGAAAGAACAATCTTTAAAACACTATAAAGAGACAGTACATACCAATAGAATAACAATTTGTCATCTTCTTCTTGCCCACCCCCTCGTTTCCAATCTTGCGTACATCATGCTGCTGGTGGTGTGTCATTTCCACCAAAAGCCCAGTTGATGGGCAAATAAAAATTGCAGCCTTGTAATGTGAACACCCTCCTGTGAGAAAGGAAAGATTTACTACACTTTGGAAATAAAATGCTACGTTCCAAGATTAACTTGAAAGCACAATCTTTAAAACAATATAAAGAGACAGTACATACCAATAGAATAACAACTTGTCGTCTTCTTGTTGGCCCCCTCCCCCCCCCCCCTCGTTTACACTCTTGTGCACATCATGCTGCTGGTGGTGTGTCATTTCCACCAAAAGCACAGTTGATGGGCAAATAAAAATTGCAGCCTTGTAATGTGAACACCCTGCTGTGAGAAAGGAAAGATTTACTACACTTTGGAAATTAAATCCTACATTCTAAGATGAACTTGGAAGAACAATCTTTAAAACAGTTTAAAGAGACAGTACATACCAATAGAATAACAACTTGTCGTCTTCTTGTTGCCCCCCCCCCCCCCCCTCGTAGCCACTCTTGCGTACATCATGCTGCTGGTGGTGTGTCTTTTCCACCAAAAGCCCAGTTGATGGGCAAATAAAAATTGCAGCCTTGTAATGTGAACACCCTGCTGTGAGAAAGGAAAGATTTACTACACTTTGGAAATAAAATCCTACATTCTAAGATGAACTTCAAAGAACAATCTTTAAAACAATATAAAGAGACAGTACATACCAATAGAATAACAACTTGTCGTCTTCATGTTGCCCCCCCCCCCTCGTAACCACTCTTGCGTACATCATGCTGATGGTGGTGTGTCATTTCCACCAAAAGCCCAGTTGATGGGCAAATAAAAATTGCAACCTTGTAATGTGAACACCCTGCTGTGAGAAAGGAAAGATTTACTACACTTTGGAAATAAAATCCTACATTCTAAGATGAACTTGAAAGAACAATCTTTAAAACAATATAAAGAGACAGTACATACCAATAGAATAACAACTTGTCGTCTTCTTGTTGCCCCCCCCCCCCCCCTTGTAACCACTCTTGCGTACATCATGCTGCTGGTGGTGTGTCATTTCCACCAAAAGCCCAGTTGATGGGCAAATAAAAATTGCAGCCTTGTAATGTGAACACCCTGCTGTGAGAAAAGAAAGATTTACTACACTTTGGAAATAAAATCCTACATTCTAAGATGAACTTGAAAGAACAATCTTTAAAAGAATATAAAGAGACACTACATACCAATAGAATAACAACTTGTCGTCTTCTTGTTGCCCCCCCCCCCCTCCCCTCGTTTACACTCTTGAGCACATCATGCTGTTGGTGGTGTGTCATTTCCACCAAAAGCCCAGTTGATAGGCAAATAAAAATTGCAGCCTTGTAATGTGAACACCCTGCTTTGAGAAAGGAAAGATTTACCACACTTTGGAAATAAAATCCTACGTTCTAAGATGAACTTGAAAGAACAATCTTTAAAACAATATAAAGAGACAGTACATACCAATAGAATAATAACTTGTCGTCTTCTTGTCCCCCCCCCCCCCCCTTTCGTTTCCACTCTTGCGGACATCATGCTGCTGGTGGTGTGTCATTTCCACCAAAAGCCCAGTTAATGTGCAAATAAAAATTGCAGCCTTGTAATGTGAACACCCTGCTGTGAGAAAGGAAAGATTTACTACACTTTGGAAATAAAATGCTACGTTCTAAGATGAACTTGAAAACATAATCTTTAAAACACTATAAAGAGACAGTACATACCAATAGAATAACAACTTGTCGTCTTCTTGTTGCCCCCCCTTCGTTTACACTCTTGAGCACATCATG
This sequence comes from Schistocerca cancellata, assembly GCF_023864275.1. Classification (NCBI taxonomy): domain Eukaryota; kingdom Metazoa; phylum Arthropoda; class Insecta; order Orthoptera; family Acrididae; genus Schistocerca; species Schistocerca cancellata. Next base: position 25,623,240 of record NC_064637.1, on the reverse strand, counting down.
CTGCTGGTGGTGTGTCATTTCCACCAAAAGCCCAGTTGATGGGCAAATAAAAATTGCAGCCTTGTAATGTGAAAACCCTGCTTTGAGAAAGGAAAGATTTACCACACTTTGGAAATAAAATCCTACGTTCTAAGATGAACTTGAAAGAACAATCTTTAAAACAATATAAAGAGACAGTACATACCAATAGAATAATAACTTGTCGTCTTCTTGTCCCCCCCCCCCCCCCTTTCGTTTCCACTCTTGCGGACATCATGATGCTGGTGGTGTGTCATTTCCACCAAAAGCCAAGTTGATGGGCAAATAAAAATTGCAGCCTTGTAATGTGAACACCCTGCCGTCAGAAAGGAAAGATTTATTACACTTTGGAAATAAAATCCTACGTTCTAAGATGAACTTGAAAGAACTATCTTTAAAACACAATAAAGAGACAGTACATACCAATAGAATAATAATTTGTCGTCTTCTTGTCCCCCACCCACCTCGTTGCCACTCTTGTGGACATCAAGCTGCTGGTGGTGTGTCATTTCCACCAAAAGCCCAGTTAATGTGCAAATAAAAATTGCAGCCTTGTAATGTGAACACCCTGCTGTGAGAAAGGAAAGATTTACTACACTTTGGAAATAAAATCCTAAGTTCTAAGATGAACTTGAAAGAACAATCTTTAAAACAATATAGAGAGACAGTACATACCAATAGAATAATAATTGTCGTCTTCTTGTCCCCCCCCCCCCCCCTGCCCCCCTTTCGTTTCCACTCTTGCGGACATCATGCTGCTGGTGGTGTGTCATTTCCACCAAAAGCCCAGTTGATGGGCAAATAAAAATTGCAGCCTTGTAATGTGAACACCCTGCTGTCAGAAAGGAAGATTTATTACACTTTGGAAATCAAATCCTACTTTCTAAGATGAACTTGAAAGAACTATCTTTAAAACACTATAAAGAGACTGTACATACCAATAGAATAATAATTTGTCATCTTCTTGTCCCCCACCCACCTCGTTGCCACTCTTGTGGACATCATGCTGCTGGTGGTGTGTCATTTCCACCAAAAGCCCAGTTGATGGGCAAATAAAAATTGCAGCCTTGTAATGTGAACACCCTGTTGAGAGAAAGGAAAGATTTACTACACTTTGGAAATAAAATCCTACGTTCTAAGATGAACTTGAAAGAACAATCTTTAAAACAATATAAAGAGACAGTACATACCAATAGAATAACAACTTGTCGTCTTCTTGTTCCCCCCCCACCCCTCTCGTTACCACTCTTGCTGACATCATGCTGCTGGTGGTGTGTCATTTCCACCAAAAGCCCAGTTGATGTGCAAATAAAAATTGCAGCCTTGTAATGTGAACACCCTGCTGTGAGAAAGGAAAGATTTACTACACCTTGGTAATAAAATCCTACGTTCTAAGATGAACTTGAAAGAACAATCTTTTTAAACAATATAAAGAGACAGTACTTACCAATAGAATAATAACTTGTCGTCTTCTTGTCCCCCCCCCCCCCCTCGTTTCCTCTCTTGCTGACATCATGCTGCTGGAGTTGTGTCATTTCCACCAAAAGCCCAGTTGATGGGCAAATAAAATTGCAGCCTTGTAATGTGAACACCCTGCTGTGAGAAAGGAAAGATTTACTACACTTTGGAAATAAAATCCTACGTTCTAAGATGAACTTGAAAGAACAATCTTTAAAACAATACAAAGAGACAGTACATACCAATAGAATAACAACTTGTCGTCTTCTTGTTGCCCCCCCCCCCCCTCGTTTCCACTCTTGCGTACATCATGCTGCTGGTGGTGTGTCATTTCCAACAAAGGCCCAGTTAATGGGCAAATAAAAATTGCAGCCTTGTAATGTAAACACCCTGCTGTGAAAAAGGAAAGATTTACTACACTTTGGAAATAAAATCCTACGTTCTAAGATGAACTTGAAAGAACAATCTTTAAAACAATATAAAGAGACAGTACATACTAATAGAATAACAACTTGTCGTATTTTTGTCCCCCCCCCCCCCCCCCCCCCCTTCGTTTCCACTAATGCTGACATCGTGCTGCTGGTGGTGTGTCATTTCCACCAAAAGCCCAGTTGATGGGCAAATAAAAATTGCAGCCTTGTAATGTGAACACCCTGCTGTGAGAAAGGAAGCATTTACTACACTTTGGATATAAAATCCTACGTTGTAAGATGAACTTGAAAGAACAATCTTTATAACATTATAAAGAGACAGTACATACCAATAGAATAACAACTTGTCGTCTTCTTGCCTCCCCCCCCCCCCCCCCCTTGTTTCCTCTCTTGCTGACATCATGCTGCTGGTGGTGTGTAATTTCCACCAAAAGCGCAGATGATGGGCAAATAAAATTGCAGGCTTGTAATGTGAACACCCTGCTGTGAGAAAGGAAAGATTTACTACACTTTGGAAATAAAATCCTACGTTCTAAGTTGAACTTGAAAGAACAATCTTTAAAACAATATAAAGAGGCAGTACATACCAATAGAATAACAACTTGTCGTCTTCTTGTTGCCCGCCCCCCCCTCGTTTCCACTCTTGCGTACATCATGCTGCTGGTGGTGTGTCATTTCGACCAAAGGCCCAGTTAATGGGCAAAAAAAAAATTGCAGCCTTGTAATGTAAACACCCTGCTGTGAGAAAGGAAAGATTTACTACACTTTGGAAATAAAATCCTACGTTCTTAGATGATCTTGAAAGAACAATCTTTAAAACAATATAAAGAGACAGTACATACCAATACAATAACAACTTGACGTCTTCTTGTTGCCCCCCCCCCCCCACCTCGTATCCACTCTTGCGTACATCATGCTGCTGGTGGTGTGTCATTTCCACCAAAAGCCCAGTTGATGGGCAAATAAAATTGCAGCCTTGTAATGTGAACACCCTGCTGTGAGAAAGGAAAGATTTACTACACTATGGAAATAAAATCCTACATTCTAAGATGACCTTGAAAGAGCAATCTTTAAAACAATATAAAGAGACAGTACATACCAATAGAATAACAACTTGTCATCTTCTTGTCCCCACCCCCCCCCCCTTTCGTTTCCACTCCTGCGGACATCATGCTGCTGGTGGTGTGTCATTTCCACCAAAAGCCAAGTTGATGGACAAACATAAATTGCAGCCTTGTAATGTGATTACCCTGCTGTGAGAAAGGAAAGATTTATTACACTTTGGAAATAATATCCTACGTTCTAAGATGAACTTGAAAGAACTATCTTTAAAAGACTATAAAGACACAGTACATACCAATAGAATAATAATTTGTCGTCTTCTTATCCCCCCCCCCCACCTCGTTGCCACTCTTGCGGACATCATGCTGCTGCTGGTGTGTCATTTCCACCAAAAGCCCAGTTAATGGGCAAATAAAAATTGCAGCCTTGTAATGTGAACAGCCTGCTGTGAGAAAGGAAAGATTTACTACACTTTGGAAATAAAATGCTACGTTCTAAGATGAACTTGAAAGCATAATCTTTAAAACACTATAAAGAGACAGTACATACCAATAGAATAACAACTTGTTGTCTTCTTGTTGCCCCCCCCCCCCCACCCCTCGCTCCTGCGTACATCATGCTGCTGGTGGTGTGTCATTTCCACCAAAAGCCCAGTTGATGGACAAATAAAACTTGCAGCCTTGTAATGTGAACACCCTGCTGTGAGAAAGGAAAGATTTACTACCGTTTGGAAATTAAATCCTACGTTCTAAGATGAACTTGAAAGAACAATCTTTAAAACAATATAAAGAGACAGTACATACCAATAGAATAACAACTTGTCGTCTTCTTGTTGCCCGCCCCCCCCTCGTTTCCACTCTTGTGTACATCATGCTGCTGGTGGTGTGTCATTTCGACCAAAGGCCCAGTTAATGGGCAAAAAAAAAATTGCAGCCTTGTAATGTAAACACCCTGCTGTGAGAAAGGAAAGATTTATTACACTTTGGAAATAATATCCTACGTTCTAAGATGAACTTGAAAGAACTATCTTTAAAAGACTATAAAGAGACAGTACATACCAATAGAATAATAATTTGTCGTCTTCTTATCCCCCCCCCGCACCTCGTTGCCACTCTTGCGGACATCATGCTGCTGGTGGTGTGTCATTTCCACCAAAGGCCCAGTTAATGGGCAAATAAAAATTGCAGCCTTGTAATGTGAACAGCCTGCTGTGAGAAAGGAAAGATTTACTACACTTTGGAAATAAAATGCTACGTTCTAAGATGAACTTGAAAGCATAATCTTTAAAACACTATAAAGTGACAGTACATACCAATAGAATAACAACTTGTTGTCTTCTTGTTGCCCCCCCCCCCCCTCGCTCCTGCGTACATCATGCTGCTGGTGGTGTGTCATTTCCACCAAAAGCCCAGTTGATGGGCAAATAAAAATTGCAGCCTTGTAATGTGAACACCCTGCTGTGAGAAAGGAAAGATTTACTACCGTTTGGAAATTAAATCCTACGTTCTAAGATGAACTTGAAAGAACAATCTTTAAAACAATATAAAGAGACAGTACATACCAATAGAATAACAATTTGTCATCTTCTTGTTGCCCACCCCCTCGTTTCCACTCTTGCGTACATCATGCTGCTGGTGGTGTGTCATTTCCACCAAAAGCCCAGTTGATGGGGAAATAAAAATTGCAGCCTTGTAATGTGAACACCCTGCTGTGAGAAAGGAAAGATTTACTACACTTTGGAAATAAAATGCTACGTTCCAAGTTTAACTTGAAAGCACAATCTTTAAAACACTATAAAGAGACAGTACATACCAATACAATAACAACTTGACGTCTTCTTTTTGCCCCCCCCCCCCACCATGTATCCACTCTTGCGTACATCATGCTGCTGGTGGTGTGTCATTTCCACCAAAAGCCCAGTTGATGGGCAAATAAAAATTGCAGCCTTGTAATGTGAACACCCTGCTGTGAGAAAGGAAAGATTTACTACACTTTGGAAATAAAATCCTACGTGCTAAGATGAACTTGAAAGAACAATCTTTATAACATTATAAAAAGACAGTACATACCAATAGAATAACAACTTGTCGTCTTCTTGTCCCTGCCCCCCCTCCCTCGTTTCCTCTCTTGCTGACATCATGCTGCTGGTGGTGTGTCATTTCCACCAAAAGCCCAGTTGATGGGCAAATAAAATTGCAGCCTTGTAATGTGAACACCCTGCTGTGAGAAAGGAAAGATTTACTACACTATGGAAATAAAATCCTACGTTCTAAGATGACCTTGAAAGAACAATCTTTAAAACAATATAAAGAGACAGTACATACCAATAGAATAACAACTTGTCATCTTCTTGTCCCCCCCCCCCTTTTGGTTTCCACTCTTGCGGACATCATGCTGCTGGTGGTGTGTCATTTCCACCAAAAGCCAAGTTGATGGGCAAATAAAAATTGCAGCCTTGTAATGTGATTACCCTGCTGTGAGAAAGGAAAGATTTATTACACTTTGGAAATAATATCCTACGTTCTAAGATGAACTTGAAAGAACTATCTTTAAAGGACTATAAAGAGACAGTACATACCAATAGAATAATAATTTGTCGTCTTCTTATCCCCCCCCCCCACCTCGTTGCCACTCTTGCGGACATCATGCTGCTGGTGGTGTGTCATTTCCACCAAAAGCCCAGTTAATGGGCAAATAAAAATTGCAGCCTTGTAATGTGAACAGCCTGCTGTGAGAAAGGAAAGATTTACTACACTTTGGAAATAAAATGCTACGTTCTAAGATGAACTTGAAAGCATAATCTTTAAAACACTATAAAGAGACAGTACATACCAATAGAATAACAACTTGTTGTCTTCTTGTGGCCCCCCCCCCCCCTCGCTCCTGTGTACATCATGCTGCTGGTGGTGTGTCATTTCCACCAAAAGCCCAGTTGATGGGCAAATAAAAATTGCAGCCTTCTAATGTGAACACCCTGCTGTGAGAAAGGAAAGATTTAGTACCGTTTGGAAATAAAATCCGACGTTCCAAGATGAACTTGAAAGAACAATCTTTAAAACAATATAAAGAGACAGTACATACTAATAGAATAACAACTTGTCGTCTTTTTGTCCCACCCCCCCCCCCCCTTCGTTTCCACTAATGCTGACATCGTGTTGCTGGTGGTGTGTCATTTCCACCAAAAGCCCAGTTGATGGGCAAATAAAAATTGCAGCCTTGTAATGTGAACACCCTGCTGTGAGAAAGGAAGCATTTACCACACTTTTGATATAAAATCCTACGTTCTAAGATGAACTTGAAAGCATAATCTTTAAAACACTATAAAGAGACAGTACATACCAATAGAATAACAACTTGTCGTCTTCTTGTCCCCCCCCCCCCTCGTTACCACTCTTGCGGACATCATGTTGCTGGTGGTGTGTCATTTCCACCAAAAGCCCAGTTGATGGGCAAATAAAAATTGCAGCCTTGTAATGTGAACACCATGCTGTGAGAAAGGAAATATTTACTACACTTTGGAAATAAAATCCCGCATTCTAAGATGAACTTGAAAGAACAATCTTTAAAACAATGCAAAGAGACAGTACTTACCAATAGAATAATAACTTGTCGTCCTCTTGTCCCCCCCACCCCCCCCTCGTTTCAACTCTTGCTGACATCATGCTGCTGGTGGTGTGTCATTTCCACCAACAGCCCAGTTGATGGGCAAATAAAAATTGCAGCCTTGTAATGTGAACACCCCGCTGTGAGAAAGGAAAGATTTACTACCCTTTGGAAATAAAATCCTACGTGCTAAGTTGAACTTGAAAGAACAATCTTTATAACATTATAAAGAGACAGTACATACCAATAGAATAACAACTTGTCGTCTTCTTGTCCCCCCTCCCCCACCCTCGTTTCCTCTCTTGCTGACATCATGCTGCTAGTGGTGTGTAATTTCCACCAAAAGCCCAGTTGATGGGCAAATAAAATTGCAGCCTTGTAATGTGAACACCCTGCTGTGAGAAAGGAAAGATTTACTACACTTTGGAAATAAAATCCTACGTTCTAAGTTGAACTTGAAAGAACAATCTTTAAAACAATATAAAGAGACAGTACACACCAATAGAATAACAACTTGTCATCTTCTTGTTGCCCGCCCCACCCTCATTTCCACTCTTGCGTACATCATGCTGCTGGTGGTGTGTCATTTCGACCAAAGGCCCAGTTAATGGGCAAATAAAAATTGCAGCCTTGTAATGTAAACACCCTGCTGTGAGAAAGGAAAGATTTACTACACTTTGGAAATAAAATCCTACGTTCTAAGATGACCTTGAAAGAACAATCTTTAAAACAATATAAAGAGACAGTACATACCAATAGAATAACAGCTTGTCGTCTTCTTGTCCCCCCCCCCACCCTCAATTCCACTCTTGCTGACATCATGCTGCTGGTGGTGTGCCATTTCCACCAAAAGCCCAGTTGATGGGCAAATAAAAATTGCAGACTTGTAATGTGAACACCCTGGTGTGAGAAAGGAAAGATTTACTACACTTTGCAAATAAAATCCTACGTTCTAAGATGAACTTGAAAGAACAAACTTTAAAACACTATAAAGAGACAGTACATACCAATAGAATAACAATTTGTCATCTTCTTGTTGCCCACCCCCTCGTTTCCACTCTTGCGTACATCATGCTGCTGGTGGTGTGTCATTTCCACCAAAAGCCCAGTTGATGGGGAAATAAAAATTGCAGCCTTGTAATGTGAACACCCTGCTGTGAGAGAGGAAATATTTACTACACTTTGGAAATAAAATGCTACGTTCCAAGATGAACTTGAAAGCATTATCTTTAAAACACAATAAAGAGACAGTACATACCAATAGAATAACAACTTGTCGGCTTCTTGTTGCCCCCCCCCCCCCCTCGTAACCACTCTTGCGTACATCATGCTGCTGGTGGTGTGTCATTTCCACCAAAAGCCCTCTTAATGGGCAAATAAAAATTGCAGCCTTCTAATGTAAACACCCTGCTGTGAGAAAGGAAAGATTTACTACACTTTGAAAATAAAATCCTATGTTCTAAGATGAACTTGAAAGAACAATCTTTAAAACAATATAAAGAGACAGTACATACCAATAGAATAACAACTTGTCGTCTTCTTGTCCCCCCCCACCCCCCTCGTTTCCACACTTGCTGACATCATGCTGCTGGTGGTGTGTCATTTCCACCAAAAGCCCAGTTGATGGGCAAATAAAAATTGCAGCCTTCTAACGTGAACACCCTGCTGTGAGAAAGGAAAGATTTACCACACTTTTGAAATAAAATCCTACGTTCTAAGATGAACTTGAAAGAACAATCTTTAAAACAATATAAAGAGGCAGTACATACCAATAGAATAACAACTTGTCGTCTTCTTGTTGCCCCCCTTCCCCCCCTCATTTCCACTCTTGCGGAGATCATGCTGCTGGTGGTGTGTCATTTCCACCAAAAGCCCACTTAATGGGCAAATAAAAATTGCAGCCTTGTAATGTGAAAACCCTGCTTTGAGAAAGGAAAGATTTACCACACTTTTGAAATAAAATCCTACGTTCTAAGATGAACTTGAAAGAACAATCTTTAAAACAATATAGAGAGACAGTACATACCAATAGAATAATAATTGTCGTCTTCTTGTCCCCCCCCCCCCTTTCGTTTCCACTCTTGCGGGCATCATGCTGCTGGTGGTGTGTCATTTCCACCAAAAGCCAAGTTGATGGGCAAATAAAAATTGCAGCCTTGTAATGTGATTACCTGCTGTGAGAAAGGAAAGATTTATTACACTTTGGAAATAAAATGCTACGTTCTAAGATGAACTTGAAAGCATAATCTTTAAAACACTATAATGAGACAGTACCTACCAATAGAATAACAACTTGTTGTCTTCTTGTTGCCCCCCCCCCCCCCCCTCGCTCTTGCGTACATCATGCTGCTGGTGGTGTGTCATTTCCACCAAAAGCCCAGTTGATGGGCAAATAAAAATTGCAGCCTTGTAATGTGAACACCCTGCAGTGAGAAAGGAAAGATTTACTACCGTTTGGAAATAAAATCCTACGTTCTAAGATGAAATTGAAAGAACAATCTTTAAAACAATATAAAGAGACAGTACATACTAATAGAATAACAACTTGTCGTCTTCTTGTCCCCCCCCCCCCCCCACCCTCGTTTCCACTATTGCTGACATCATGCTGCTGGTGGTGTGTCATTTTGACCAAAAGCCCAGTTAATGGGCAAATAAAAATTGCAGCCTTGTAATGTGAACACCCTGCTGTGAGAAAGGAAGCATTTACTACTTTGGAAATAAAATCCTACGTTCTAAGATGAACTTGAAAGCATAATCTTTAAAACACTATAAAGAGACAGTACATACCAATAGAATAACAACTTGTCGTCTTCTTGTCCCCCCCCCTCCACTCGATACAACTCTTGTGGACATCATGGTGCTGGTGGTGTGTCATTTCCACCAAAAGCCCAGATGATGGGCAAATAAAAATTGCAGCCTTGTAATGTGAACACCCTGCTGTGAGAAAGGAAAGATTTACTACACTTTGGAAATAAAATCCTACGTTCTAAGATGAACTTGAAAGAACAATCTTTATAACATTATAAAGAGACAGTACATACCAATAGAATTACAACTTGTCGTCTTCTTGTTGCCCCCCACCCCCCCTCGTTTCCACTCTTGCGGAGATCATGCTGCTGGTGGTGTGTCATTTCCACCAAAAGCCCAGTTAATGGGCAAATAAAAATTGCAGCCTTGTAATGTAAACACCCTGCTGTGAGAAAGGAAAGATTTACTACACTTTGGAAATAAAATCCTACGTTCTAAGATGATCTTGAAAGAACAATCTTTAAAACAATATAACGAGACAGTACATACCAATAGAATAACAACTTGTCGTCTGCTTGTCCCCCCCCCCACCCCCGCCACACTTTTCCACTCTTGCTGACGTCATGCAGCTGGTCGTGTGTCATTTCCACCAAAAGCCCAGTTGATGGGCAAATGAAATTGCAGCCTTGTGACGTGAACACCTTGCTGTGAGAAAGGAAAGATTTACCACACTTTGCAAATAAAATCCTACGTTCTAAGATGAACTTGAAAGAACAATCTTTAAAACAATATAAAGAGACAGTACATACCAATAGAATAACAACTTGTCGTGTTCTTGTTGCCCCCCACCCCCCCTCGTTTCCACTCTTGCGGATATCATGCTGCTGGTGGTGTGTCATTTCCACCAAAAGCCCAGTTGATGGGCAAATAAAAATTGCAGACTTGTAATGCGAACACCCTGCTGTGAGAAAGGAAAGATTTACTACACTTTGGAAATAAAATGCTACGTTCTAAGATGAACTTGAAAGCATAATCTTTAAAACACTATAATGAGACAGTACATACCAATAGAATAACAACTTGTTGTCTTCTTGTTGCCCCCCCCCCCCTCGCTCTTGCGTACATCATGCTGCTGGTGGTGTGTCATTTCCACCAAAAGCCCAGTTGATGGGCAAATAAAATTGCAGCCTTGTAATGTAAACAGCCTGCTGTGAGAAACGTAAGATTTACTACACATTGGAAATAAAATCCTATGTTCTAAGAGTAACTTGAAAGAACAATCTTTAAAACAATATAAAGAGACAGTACATACCAATAGAATAACAACTTGTCGTCTTCTTGTTGCCCCCCCCCCCCCCCTCGTTTCCACTCTTGCGTACATCATGCTGCTGGTGGTGTGTCATTTCCACCAAAAGCCCAGTTGATGGGCAAATAAAAATTGCAGCCTTGTAATGTGAACACCCTGCTGTGAGAAAGGAAAGATTTACTACACTTTGGAAATAAAATCCTACGTTCTAAGATGATCTTGAAAGAACAATCTTTAAAACAATATAAAGAGACAGTACATACCAATAGAATAACAACTTGTCGTCTTCTTGTCCCCCCCCCCCCCCCCCCCCTCGTTTCCACTCTTGCTGACATCATGCTGCTGGTGGTGTGTCATTTCCACCAAAAGCCCAGTTGATGGGCAAATAAAAATTGCAGCCTTGTAACGTGAACACCTTGCTGTGAGAAAGGAAAGATTTACCACACTTTGGAAATAAAATCCTACGTTCTAAGATGAACTTGAAAGAACAATCTTTAAAACAATATAAAGAGACAGTACATACCAATAGAATTACAACTTGTCGTCTTCTTGTTGCCCCCCACCCCCCCTCGTTTCCACTCTTGCGGAGATCATGCTGCTGGTGGTGTGTCATTTCCACCAAAAGCCCAGTTAATGGGCAAATAAAAATTGCAGCCTTGTAATGTAAACACCCTGCTGTGAGAAAGGAAAGATTTACTACACTTTGGAAATAAAATCCTACGTTCTAAGATGATCTTGAAAGAACAATCTTTAAAACAATATAAAGAGACAGTACATACCAATAGAATAACAACTTGTCGTCTGCTTGTCCCCCCCCCCCCTCCCCACGTTTCCACTCATGCTGACGTCATGCTGCTGGTGGTGTGTCATTTCCACCAAAAGCCCAGTTGATGGGCAAATAAAAATTGCAGCCTTGTGACGTGAACACCTTGCTGTGAGAAAGGAAAGATTTACCACACTTTGCAAATAAAATCTTACGTTCTAAGATGAACTTGAAAGAACAATCTTTAAAACAATATAAAGAGACAGTACATACCAATAGAATAACAACTTGTCGTCTTCTTGTTGCCCCCCACCCCCCCTCGTTTCCACTCTTGCGGAGATCATGCTGCTGGTGGTGTCTCATTTCCACCAAAAGCCCAGTTGATGGGCAAATAAAAATTGCAGACTTGTAATGTGAACACCCTGCTGTGAGAAAGGAAAGATTTACTACACTTTGGAAATACAATCCTAAGTTCTAAGATGAACTTGAAAGAACAATCTTTAAAACAATATAAAGAGACAGTACATACCAATAGAATAATAAGTTGTCATCTTCTTGTCCCCCCCCCCCTTTCGTTTCCACTCTTGCGGACATCATGCAGCTGGTGGTGTGTCATTTCCTCCAAAAGCCCAGTTGATGGGCAAATAAAAATTGCAGCCTTGTAATGTGAACACCCTGCTGTGAGAAAGGAAAGATTTATTACACTTTGGAAATAAAATCCCACGTTCTAAGATGAACTTGAAAGAACTATCTTTAAAACACTATAAAGAGACAGTACATACCAATAGAATAATAATTTGTCGTCTTCTTATCCCCCCCCGACCTCGTTGCCACTCTTGCGGACATCATGCTGCTGGTGGTGTGTCATTTCCACCAAAAGCCCAGTTAATGGGCAAATAAAAATTGCTGCCTTGTAATCTGAACAGCCTGCTGTGAGAAAGGAAAGATTTACTACACTTTGGAAATAAAATGCTACGTTCTAAGATGAACTTGAAAGCATAATCTTTAAAACACTATAAAGAGACAGTACATACCAATAGAGTAACAACTTGTTGTCTTCTTGTTGCCCCCCCCCCCCCTCGCTCTTGCGTACATCATGCTGCTTGTGGTGTGTCATTTCCACCAAAAGCCCAGTTGATGGGCAAATAAAAATTGCAGCCTTGTAATGTAAACACCCTGCTGTGAGAAAGGAAAGATTTACTACACTTTGGAAATAAAATCCTACGTTCTAAGATGAACCTGAAAGAACATCCTTTAAAACAATATAAAGAGACAGTACACACCAATAGAATAACAACTTGTCATCTTCTTGTCTCCCCCCCCCCCCCCCCCCTCAATTCCACTCTTGCTGACATCATGCTGCAGGTGGTGTGTCATTTCCACCAAAAGCCCAGTTGATGGGCAAATAAAAATTGCAGCCTTGTAATGTGAACACCCTGCTGTGAGAAAGGAAAGATTTACTACACTTTGCAAATAAAATCCTACGTTCTAAGATGAACTTGAAAGAACAATCTTTAAAACACTATAAAGAGATAGTACATACCAATAGAATAACAACTTGTCATCTTCTTGTTGCCCCCCCCCCTCGTTTCCACTCTTGCGTACTTCATGCTGCTGGTGGTGTGTCATTTCCACCAAAAGCCCAGTTGATGGGGAAATAAAAATTGCACCCTTGTGATGTTAACACCCTGCTGTGAGAAAGGAAAGATTTACTACACTTTGGAAATAAAATGCTAAGTTCTAAGATGAACTTGAAAGCACATTCTTTAAAACACTATAAAGAGACAGTACATACCAATACAATAACAACTTGACGTCTTCTTGTTGCCCCCCCACCCCCACCGTTTCCACTCTTGCGTACATCATGCTGCTGGTGGTGTGTCATTTCCACCAAAAGCCCAGTTGATGGGCAAATAAAAATTGCAGCCTTGTAATGTGAACACCCTGCTGTGAGAAGGGAGAGATTTACTACACATTGGAAACAAAATCCTACGTTCTAAGATGAACTTGAAAGAACAATCTTTAAAACACTATAAAGAGACAGTACATACCAATAGAATAACAACTTGTTGCCTACTTGTCCCCCCCCCCCCCCCCAGTCACGTTTCCACTCTTGCGGACATCATGCTGCTGGTTGTGTGTCATTTCCACCAAAAGCCCAGTTGATGGGCAAATAAAAATTGCAGCCTTGTAATGTGAATACCCTGCTGTGAGAAACGAAAGATTTACTACACTTTCGAAATAAAATCCTACGTTCTAAGAAGAACTTGAAACAACAATCTTTAAAGCACTATAAAGAGACAGTACAAACCAATAGAATAACAACTTGTCGTCTTCCCGTTCCTTTGTGCTCTACAACCCGCCCCCTCCCTTCCGTGCCAATCTCATGGACATCATGCTGCTGGTGGTGTGTCATTTCCAGCAAAAACCCAGTTTATGGGCAAATAAAAATTACAGCCTTGTAATGTGAACACGCTGCTGTGAGAAAGGAAAGACTTACTACACTTTGGAAATAAAATCCTACGTTCTAAAAAAGAACAATCTACAAAACACTATAAAGAGACAGTACATACGAATAGAATAACAACTTGTCGTCTTCTTGTTCCCCCCTCGTTTCCACACTTGCGGACATCATGCTACTGGTGGTGTGTCATTTCCACCTAAAGCGCACTTGATGGGCAAATAAAAATTGCAGCCTTGTAATGTGAACCCACTGCTGTGAGAAAGCAAAGATTTACTACACTTTGGAAATAAAATCCTACGTTTTAAGATTAACTTGAAAGAACAATCTTTAAAATACTATCAAGAGACAGTACGTACCAATAGAATATCAACTTGTCGTCTTCTTGTTCCCCCCCCCCCCCTCATGTGCCTCTCGTGGACATCATGCTGCTGGTGGTGTGTCATTTCCAACAAAAGCCCAGTTGATGGGCAAATAAAAATTGCATCCTTGTAATGTGAACACTCTGCTGTGAGAAAGCAAAGATTTTATACACTTTGGAAATAAAACACTACGTTCTAAGATGAACTTGAAAGAACAATCTTTAAAACACTATAAAGAGACATCACATACCAATAGAATAAAAACTTGTCGTCTTCTTGTTCCGACATCCCCCCCCCCCCCCCTTTGCCACTCTTGTGGACATCATGCTGCTGGTGATGAGTCATTTTGAACAAAAGCACAGTTGATGGGCAAATAATAATTGCAGCCTTCTAATGTGAACACCCTGCTGTGAGAAAGCAAAGATTTACTACACTTTGGAAATAAAATTCTACGTTCTAAGATGAACTTGAAAGAACAATCTTTAAAACCATATAATGAGACCGTACATACCAATAGAATAACAACTTGTCGTCTTCCAGTTCCCCGGCTCTCCATCCCCCCCCCCCCCCCCCCCCTCCTCACCGTGCACATCTCGTTTACATGATGCTGCTGGTGGTGTGTCATTTCCACCAAAAGCCCAAATGATGGTCAAATAAAAATTGCAGCCTTGTAATGTAAACACCCTGCTGTGGGAAGGAAAGGTTTACTACACTTTGGAAATAAAATGCTATGTTCTAAGATGAACTTGAAAGAACAATCTTTAACACACTATAAAGAGACAATAGATACTAATAGAATAACAACTTGTCTTCTTGTTCCCACCCCTCGCCCTCCATGCTACTCTCGTTGTCATCATGCTGCTTGTGGTGTGTCATCTCCACCAAATGCCCAGTCGATGGGCAAATAAAAATTGCAGCCTTGTAATGTGAACACCCTGCTGTAAGAAAGCAAAGATTTACTACACTTTGGAAATAAAATGCTACGTTCTAAGGTGAACTTGAAAGCACAATCTTTGAAACACTATAAAGAGACAGTACATACCAATAAAATACCAACTTGTTGTCTTCTTGTTCCCCCCCCATGCATCTCTCGAGGACATCATGCTGCTGGTGGTGTGCATTTCCACCAAAAGCCTAGTTGTTGGGAAAATAAAAATTGCAGCCTTGTAATGTGACCACACTGCTGTGAGAAAGCAAAGATTTACTACACTTTGGAAATACAATGCTATGTTCTAAGATGAACTTGAAGGAACGATCTTTAAAATACTATAAGAAGACAAAATATACCAATAGAATAACAACTTGTCATCTTCTTCTTCCCCCCACCCTGATTACCAAACTCGTGGACATCATGCTGCTGGTGGTGTGTCATTTCCACCAAAAGCCCAGTTGATGGGCAAGTAAAAATTGCAGCCTTGTAATGTGAACACACCGCTGTCAGAAAGCAAAGATTTACTACACTTTGGAAATAAAATGCTACGTTCTAAGATGAACTTGAAAGAACAATCTTTGAAAGACCATAAAGAGACCGTTCATATCAATACAATAACAACTTGTCGTCTCCTCTTTCCTCGGCCCTCCACCCCTTCCCCCCCCCGGCCCATCCGTGCAAATTTCATGGACATCATGCTACTGGTGGTGTCTCATTTCCACCAAATGCCCAGTTGAGAGGCAAATAAAAATTGCAGCCTTGTAATGTGAACACATTGCTGTGAGAAAGCAAAGATTTACTACACTTTTGAAATTAAATGCTACGTGCTAAGATGAACTTGAAAGAACAATCTTTAAAACACTATAAAGAGACAGTACATACCAATAGAATAACAACTTGTCGTCTTCTATTTCCCACCCCACATCCCCTCTTTACCACTCTCGAGGACATCATGCTACTGGTGGTGTGTCATTTCCACCAAAAGCCAAGTTGTTGGGCAAATAAAAATTGCAGCCTTGTAATGTGAACACATTGCTGTGAGAAAGGGAAGATTTACTACACTATTGAAATAAAATCCTATGTTCTAAGATGAACTTGAGAGAACAATCATTAAAACACTATAAAGAGACAGTGCATACCAATAGAATACCAACTTGTCGTCTTCTTGTTCCCACCACCCCCCACCCTCACGTGCCACTCTCATGGAAGTCATGCAGCTGGTGGTGTGTCATTTCCACCAAATGCCCAGTTGATGGACAAATAAAAATTGCAGCCTTGTAATGTGAACACCCTGCTGTGAGAAAGCAAAGATTTACTACACGATGGAAATAAAATGCAACGTTCTAAGATCAACTTGAGAGAACAATCATTAAAACACTATAAAGAGACAGTGCATACCAATAGAATAACAACTTGTCGTCTTCTTGTTCCCACCTCCCCCCACCCCCCCTTGCCACTCTCGTGGAAGTCATGCAGCTGGTGGTGTGTCATTTCCACCAAATGCCCAGTTGATGGAAAAATAAAAATTGCAGCCTTGTAATGTGAACACCCTGCTGTGAGAAAGCAAAGATTTACTACACATTGGAAATAAAATGCTATGTTCTAAGATGAACTTGAAAGCACAATCTCTAAAACACTATAAAGAGACAGTACATACCAATTGAATAACAACTTGTCGTCTTCTTGTTCCTCCCCCCCCTCTCGTTGCCACTCTCGTGGACATCATGCTGTTGGTGGTGTGTCATTTCCACCAAAAGCCCAGTTGATGGCCAAATAAAAATTGCACCCTTGTAATGTGAACACCCTGCTGTGAGAAAGCAAAGATTTACTACACTTTGGAAATAAAATGCTACGTTCTAAGATGAACTTGAAAGAACAATCTTTAAAACACTGTAAAGTGACCTTACATACCAATAGAATAACAACTTGTCGTCTTCTTCTTCCGCCCCCCCCCCCCCCCCCCCCCCTCCTTACCATTCTCGTGGACATCATGCTGCTGGTGGTGCGTCATTTGCACCAAAGGCTCAGGTGATGAGCAAATAAAAATTGCAGCCTTGTAATGTGAACACCCTGTTGTGAGAAATCAAAGATTGACTACACTTTAAAAAAAATGCTACATTCTAAGATGAACTTGAAGAACAATCTTTAAAACACTATAAAAAGACCGTATATACCAATAGAATAACAAACTTGTCGTCTTCCCGTACCCCGGCTCTCCACCCCCCTCCCCTCCCCACCGTTCCATTCTCGTGGACATGATGCTGCTGGTGGTGTGTCATTTCCACCAAAAGCCCAGTTGATGGGCAAATGAAAATTGCAGCCTTCTAATGTGAACACCCTGCTGTGAGAAAGCAAAGATTTACTACACTTTGGAAATAAAATGCTACGTCCTAAGATGAAATTGAAAGAACAATCTTTAAAACACTATAAAGAGACCGTACATACCAATAGAATAACAACTTGTCGTCTTCCCGTTCCCCGGCCCTCCATCTTACACCCTTCCTTCACATTGGAAATAAAATGCTACGTTCTAAGATGAATTTGAAAGAACAATCTTTAAAACACTATAAAGAGACCGTACATACCAATAGAATAACAACTTGTCGTCTTCCCGTTCCTTTGTGCTCTACAACCCGCCCCCTCCCTTCCGTGCCAATCTCATGGACATCATGCTGCTGGTGGTGTGTCATTTCCAGCAAAAGCCCAGTTTATGGGCAAATAAAAATTACAGCCTTGTAATGTGAACACGCTGCTGTGAGAAAGGAAAGACTTACTACACTTTGGAAATAAAATCCTACGTTCTAAAAAAGAACAATCTACAAAACACTATAAAGAGACAGTACATACGAATAGAATAACAACTTGTCGTCTTCTTGTTCGACCCCACGCCCTCCTAGCCACTCTCATGGACATCGTGCTGCTGTTGGTGGGTCATTTCCACCAAAAGCCCAGTTGATGGGAAAATAAATTTTGCAGCCTTGCAAGGTGAAAACCCTGCTGTGAGAAAGCAAAGATTTACTACACTTTGGAAGTAAAATACTACGTTCTAAGATGAACTTGAAAGAACAATCTTTAAAACACCATAAAGAGACCATACATACCAATAGAATAACAACTTGTTGTCTTCTTGTCCCCCCCCCCCTACCCCCCCCCCCCCCTTGCCACTCTCTTGGACATTATGCTGCTGGTGGTGTGTCATTTCTACCAAAAGCCCAGTTGATGGGCAAATAATAATTGCAGCCTTGTAATGTGAACACCCTGCTGTGAGAAAACAAAGATTTACTTCACTTTGGAAATTAAATGCTACGTTCTAAGATGAACTGGAAAGAACAATCTTTAAAACACTATAAAGAGACAGTACATACCAATAGAATAAGAACTTGTCGTCTTCCCGTTCCCGCCCCCCTCGCCCCTCTCATGGACACCATGCTGCAGCTGGTGAGTCATTTCCTTCAAAATTGCAGTCGATGTGCTAAGAAACATTGCAGCCTTGTATCGAGAACACTCTGCTGTGAGGAAGAAAAAATCTACTCCATTTTGTATATCAAATACTTCTTACTGAAATGAAGTTTTTGTAGCTATCGTTTAAAAATTATAATTGTTGTGTACTTACCATACATTCATTTGTTATTCACGTGACACATAATGATTAGTCAACAATGTTAGTTTTTTTTGAGCCACTATTTAGTTACTGCTTCCTTTCTCACAACATAATGCTCTCAGGCTTCTTTCAAATTGGTTGCTCCTCTTCTCGTAACATCTTTTGGTTAATGTCTGATAATAGTTTGGTTACCAGATGCTTCAGACGAGGTCATCGATACTGGTGTACTCTATATTATACACTGAAGATGCTCTGAATGTTGGACACCTTCCTAGCATTGTGTAGAGCACACGCGAGCATGCAGATGTGTCCTAACATGACGTGGTGTGGATTTGATTTCTGTATATTGAGCAAGCAGTAAAGGAAACAAAAGAAAAATTTGGAGTAGGTATTAAATTCCATGGAGAAGAAATAAAAAGTTTGAGGTTCGCCAATGACATTGTAATTCCGTCAGAGACAGCAAAGGACTTGGAAGAAAAGTTGAACGGAATGGACAGTGTCTTGAAAGGAGGATATAAGATAAACATCAACAAACGCAAAATGAGGATAATGGAATGTAGTTGAATTAAGTCGGGTGATGCTGAGGGAATTAGATTAGGAAATCAGACACTTGAAGTAGTAAAGGAGTTTTGCTATTTGGGGAGCAAACTAACTGATGATGGTTGAAGTAGAGAGGATATAAAATGTATACTGGCAATGGCAAAGAAAGCGTTTCTAAAGAAGAAAAATTTGTTAACATCAAGTATAGATTTAAATGTCAGGAAGTGGTTTCTGAAAGTATTTGTATGGAGTGTAGCCATGTATGGAAGTGAAACGTGGACGATAAATAGGTTAGACAAGAAGAGAATAGAACCTTTCGAAATGTGGTGTTACAGAACAATGCTGAAGATTAGATGGGTAGATCACATAACTAATGAGGAGGTATTGAATAGAATTGGGGAGAAGAGGAGTTTGTGGCACAGCTTGAAAAGAAGAAGAAGGGACCGGTTGGTAGGACACGTTCTGAGGCATCAATGGATTACAAATTTAGCATTGGAGGGCAGTGTGGAGGGTAAAAATTGTAGAGGGAGACCAAGAGATGAATAAACTAAGCAGATTCAGAAGAATGTAGGTTGCAGTAAGTACTGGGAGATGAAGAAGTTTGCACAGGATAGAGTAGCATGGAGAGCTGCATCAAACCAGTCTCAGGACTGAAGACCACAACAACAACAGCTACAACAACAACAACGAAATTTCGCAAATTTATTTGTCTAGGTGACATACGTAAGTAATTAACAGTGTAAGATCTTAAGTTTTTGAGAGCGTGAGATGAGCCACTGCATATGTGAAATGCTAGTGTATGAATAATAAGCATAAGAGACAGAATGTTGCATGCAAACGTGGATGCATTGTGTTGCACAGGTGCCGGATCTCAGTCTGTGGGAATGATATCCATGCCTGTTGCACTTGGTCGGTCAGTACAGGGACTGTTAACGCTATTTACAGATAACGCTGAAGTTGTTGCCTGATGATGTCATTAAAGGCAGATGCGGTGATTGAACAGGCCGAGGCAACATGTCGACAAGTTTGTTGGGTTACAACAGCGCTACGCTGGCGAGCGTTATCCTGTTGGAAAATATCTGCAATGCTGTTCAAGAATGGCAGTAGAACAGTTCGAATCATCAGACTGGCATCCAGATTTGTAGTCAGAGTGCGTGAGATAACCACGAAAGTGTTCCTGCTGTCATACGAAATCGCACCCAAGATCATAGCGAGCGTTATCCTGTTGGAAAATATCTGCAATGCTGTTCAAGAATGGCAGTACAACAGGTCGAATCATCAGATTGGCAAGCAGATTTGTAGTCAGAGTGCGTTAGATAACCACGAAAGTGTTCCTGCTGTCGTACGACATCACATCCAAGATCATAGCTCCAGTGTGTCTAGCATGTAGACGGGTTGGTTGCAGGCCCTCAACTGACACTCTTCTATCCCACACACGGCCATCACTGGCATCGAGGCAGAATCACCTTTCATGAGAAAACACAACAGACCTCCACCCTGCCCTCCAAACCGAAAATGGGGGTGTTTTGGGGTGCCAGTGCCTGGCTCGGAGCTGTCCTTGAAGTAACAGATATGTTACAGTTCATTGTGTCACTGTGGTGGCAACTGCTCCTCAGATTGCCGCTACAGAAGCAGTACGATTCGCTAGAGCCGTGTGCTGATCATGATGGCCTCTGCTCTCGGTAATGAAAGGCCATCTGGAGCCCGGTCTTTTTGCGAACGTACAGTCTCGTGACCAACTATGCCAGCAATCACGTACAATGTCTACATTCCTACCAAGTATTTCTGCAATATCGTAGAAGGAACATCCAGCTTCTCGTAGTCCAATTCCACGACCGCGTTCAAATTCAGTAAGGTGTTGATGATGGCATCCTTGTCACCTTAAGGGCGTTTTTGACTAACAACAACTCTTCACGTTCCATCTCAAAGCTAACTAACGCTCACGACCGTTGCAGTGCGTATTTCAAGCGAACCTGATTTGCACTCTCCTACATCCCGTTTACATGGGACGCCCAAACCCTAATTTCGTACATCGATTTCCCAATAACGATTTTGGGTGGTCATGTATACGCTTCAAAGTCGATTCTGGAAATCTACATCTACATCCATACTCCGCAAGCCACCTGATGGTGTGTGGCGGAGGGAACCTTGAGTACCTCTATCAGTTCTCCCTTCTATTCCAGTATCGTACTGTTCGTGGCCAGGATTGTCGGTATGCCTGTGTGTGGGCTCTAATCTCTCTGATTTATCCTCATGGTCTCTTCGCGAGATATACCTAGGAGGGAGCAATATACTGCTTGACTCCTCGGTGAAGGTATGTTCTCGAAAACGAGCTACTGAGAGTCTGTCTTGCAGAGTCTTCCACTGGAGTCTATCATCTCCATAACACTTTCGCGATTACTAAATGATCCTGTAACGGAGCGCGCTGCTCTTCGTTGGATCTTCTGTATCTCTTCCATCAACCCTATCTGGTACGGATCCCACACCGGTGAGCAGTATTCAAGCAGTGGGCGAACAATTGCACTGTAACCTACTTCCTCTGTTTTCGGACTGCATTTCCTTAGGATTGTTCCAATGAATCTTAGTCTGGCATCTGCATTACCGGCGATTAATTTTATATGGTCATTCCATTTTAAATCACTCCTACTGCCTACTCCCAGATAATTTATGGAATTAACTACTTCCAGTTGCTTATCTGATATATTGTAGCTAAATGATAAAGGACCTTTCTTTCTATGTATTCGCAGCACGTTCCACTTGTCTGCATTGAGAATCAATTGCCATTCCCTGCAACATGTGTGAATTCGTTGCAGATCCTCCTGCATTTCAGTAGAATTTTCCAATCCGCTTGTCATTGCCCGTTTTCCAATTCCGCAGTCGATTTACCCTGAAGCTGTTTACGCCTCGTCTAACTGAAGAGAAGCAGTAATTGTGCTGACTAAATGATAACCGCCGGCTGCGGTGGCCAAGCGGTTCTAGGCGCTTCAGTCCGGAACCGCGCGAATCCTGCCTCGGGCGTGGATGTGTGTGATGTCCTTAGGTTAGTTAGGTTTAAGTACTTCTAAGTTTTAGGGGACTGATGACCTCAGATGTTAAGTCCCACAGTGCTCAGAGCCATTTGAACCATTTTTTAAATCATAAACAGTAACAGCTGTTTTCCAGGAGTCATATTTAAGTGCTCTAGCAAATTCGCTTCAGACAATAAAATTTAAACACGACAGCCAAAAACGGTTTCCGAAATTCGGTTTTCGTCTTTCGGAAGATGTGTCGCGTGTAAACGCAGTGATTTTGGCGCTACTATCGCCACTCTTTTGCGCCTGGCGAGAAACTGGAATAGACATCATTTTTCAACTGTAGAAACACGCCTACCGAGTATCTTTTATGTCGCACAACTCCTGCTCGGTGTTGTGATTTTTTTCCGTCAGTGTGTTTAGCGAGTTGAAGTTTGTGATATCGCAGTTCAGTAATTTAGATCATGTATTCACTGATTACCCAGACATTAAGTAAAGCAGAGTAGCTGCACAGAAGAGAAAATGACGGTTTACGACCTTATCTAATGTAAGTTTGATCACCACAGAAATTTTATTGCAATATTATTACTGAATTATATTAGCGGATTAAAGTGATAAACACGTCTCACTTTCGCCTGAAATGCTGCCTTTTAAGGTGAATTAGTCCCTGTCACAATTTTTTTCTTTCTCAGTAGAATGATGGTCGTGTTTAGTGATCCTGACAGACTGCTCAAAATCTGCGTTGATTCTGGTACTGTCTTCCGGGTTGTCTTAGTCGAGGAGGAAACAAGTGTATGCATGATGTATACGTATGAAGTCAGGAATTTTGTGACTTGGAATGCATACACATATGTTGAGATGTTTCGCCCCATGGTGACTGTTGTAGCACAAATACGCAATAGTTGGATATTTCATAACGACCTACACTGTCCAGATGTTCGATTACGAAACGAATTTCACTCACCGAAGGGATCGCACGCCCGTATCCTCAAAAGTGGTTGGAGCCCATTGATCATCTGGATCAACTGCTGCAACCCTGTTTCAAACAATTATTTCTTGTACAGTAAACTAGATTTTACAATTGCAGAAAGTTACTTAACGGCGAATGGTCTTTGACTCTACTTCCATGAGGACGTATTCGTACCTGAAAGTTTGCTGCTTAAAAACGCTGCCTCATTCTTTTTTACGATCTCGATTTTCTTGCCTGATTTTTCACAGGCCCTGCCGCGTCTACTTTAAATAAGGGAGCTCCTAAGGTATCTGATAATCTGCAGTTTAGAATTATGAAGAAGAAGCTGTTCTATGATCATCAGGTCACACGAAAGAAGGCTTCGCTACGACTGTGATCAGCAAATACTGCAGAGGGACAGTTGACATTGTGTTGTGTGAGCTAGAGACGCGCTCTGCACTTAATGCCGAGGCACCAACTCTGCTGTGTCTGTATTGAAAGATTCCGTCGGGCTTTCAGCAATGACCGGGTGTATTTGAATATCTGTTCAGAATGGTTGTATGGATCAGTGGACAACTGCTGAGAAAAAACGATTACTAAATCAGAACGACTAAACAGAGTAGGCAGTTTGGATGGAGGTAAAGCATAATTTGTGGGCCAATGATTCTCACTATGTAATCTACAACTGGACGCAAACAACTCAAGTGCAACCACATATTAACATTTAAAATCTCATAAATGATCACTAAACATAAGACATCTACTATTTATTATATAATGACAAGAAACTAGTCGGCCGGAGTGGCCGAGCGGTTCTAGGCGCTACAGTCTGGAACCGCACGACCGCTACGGCGCAGGTTCCTGCCTCGGGCACGGATGTGTGTGATGTCTTTAGGTTAGTTAGGTTTAGCTAGTTCTAAGTTCTAGGGGACTGATGACCTCAGAAGTTAAGTCCCATAGTGCTCAGAACCATTTGAACCAATTTGACGAGAAACTACGTAAGTCTATAAAATTCGACATGGATTTCGCCAACTGAGATCCCGCGAAACTCAGCTCGTTCTGTTCCTCCATGAGATCCACAGTGCTCAGATTGATGCCGTGTTCCTTGATTTCAGTGAGGCATTTGGCACCGTCCCGCATTGCCGTTTAACGCAAAAAATACCAGCTTACGGAGTATCGTAGGAGACTTGCGATTGGATTTAAGACTTTCTTGCAGATAGAACACAACATGTCTCTCTTAACGGAACAAAATAGACAGTGTAAAGATAATATCCGGAGTACCACAGGGAAATGTAACAGGACCGTTGCTGTTCAAAATATATATCTAGTAGAAAGCATCGGATGCTCTTTAAGACTATTCGCGATAATTTCCAAGAACGGTTGCCTATCGAAGTCGGTGGATCGAAACGCTACTTATCGAACTTGCGATCGTAAATCGATCATGCAACTCTGGTGGCGGGCGTTATGGGTATGTTTACGATGGTCACTACAGCAACGACAAAAGAAGAGCGTTACAAAAACACTTGCAATTGCAAAGGAGACGTTTTACCCTACTCGTCGTCGGTGTCGTCGTCATGTTAGAGTCCATTACGGTGGTCTGGATGGAAAATTTGGAAGAGTCGAAACATGTATTCTTCCCGATACTCGTTCGTTTCCCGCACTGTCCGCAATGAAATTGTAACAGTATTTCAGCATTGAAACTGCTCTTACGAAGTTTTACACACTTCGCACCACCACACTCTAAAACAGTTCTTCTTCTCTCGTCTGGTAGTACTCCATATTTGCGACAAAAAGTCAAACAATTTTCTACGCTGGATAAACATGGAATTAGATTTTTCCATGTGAGAGAACCCGCCTAAGAAACATCAAGAATACCAGACATCCCACTCACTAACGACATAAATCGTCTGGGTTTCACTAGCAACTCACAAATAATTCGCGGAGATATGTAATTCAGAGCAACTACGGGAATTTTTTTTGGGAGGGGGGGGGGGGGAGGGGAGGCGGGGCGCCCAACTACTAAGGGCATTAGCGCCCAGTCACAAACGTTAGTGCACTAATAGCGTAGAAAAACTTACAAGGAAGCAGAGAAACAAAATAAAAGAGTTAGATCTTTTTGGACAAGTCCGTCAGTGTAATAAAACGAAGGACACGAGCAGCTGCTCGAGCGTCATCAGCTAAAAGTTTCTGTAAGGTAAACGGCAGGCAGAGGACAACACGAGAGTGAATAAAACGGGGACAGGACAACAAAACATGGCGCACGTCAATGGATGACCACAGGGGCACTGCGGGGCGAGGTCACCGGACAACAGGTAGCGGTGGCTAAATCGGCAATGCCCAATCCGCAGCCTGGCCAAAATGACCTCCTCACGCCGGGAAGGGCGTGAGGAGGTCGTCTGAGCCGTCGGGATCGGCTTGATGGCCCTAGGCTTATTTTCGTGGAGAGAGGACCAAGCCTCATGCCACAATGATGAAACGTGCCGACAAAGAATCCCACTAACATCAGTTGATGGGACGCAAAAGGAAGCTGTCCGAGGCAGGAGGACAGCAGACTTGGCCGCAGCATCAGCAGCTTCGTTCCCAGGCTCACTAACGTGGCCAGGAATCCACAAAAAAAGGACACGAGAGCCAGTATCAGCTAGCGACTGAAGGGACCGGTGAATTCGTTGCACGAGAGGGTGGTCCGAATGTGGGTCACGGAGACTCTGAATGGCGCTCAAAGAATCAGACCAGATGGCATAGGGAGAATGACGATGGCACCCTGACAGAGAGCAAAAAGCTCAGCTGTAAAGCTTGAACACTGGTCAAGGAGCCGGTATTGAAAGGTATCGTCTCCAATGACAAAGGCACATCCGACGCAAGCAGTAGTCAGAGCCAGCCATCTGTGTAAATAAAGACGTTATTAGCGAGCCTCGAACGAAGTTCGACAAACCCCGAGCGGTATATCGAATCCACAGTCCTCTCCTTTGGGAGCGAGCTGAGTTGAACCGAACCTAAGCCTACAGCCAAGGTGGCGTCGGGCACTCACCCACTCGAACAACGGAAAACAGGTAAAAATGACGATCACAATCAATTGATCACAACGCCCGCCACAGGAGTCGCATGATCGATTTACGATCGCGTGTTAGATGTGTATCGTTTGGACCCAGCGACTTGGATAGGCAATCATTGTTGGAAATTACCCTATTCGCAGATAATGCCGTTGCCTATACCAAAGTAGCAATGGCAGATGGTAATAAGATTTTGCAGAACGACCTGCAGAGAACTGATGAATAACGCAGTCCCTGACAGTTGACCCTGAACATAAATAAATGTAACATATTGGGCATACATAGGAAAAGAAATCCACTACTGTACAGCTACACTACTGATGACAAACAGCTGGAGACACCGTCTGCCATAAAATATCTAGGTGTAACTATCCAGGGCGATCTTAAGTAGAATGATCATATAAAACAGATAATGGGGAAAGCAGACACCACGCCCAGATTCATCGGAAGAATATTAAGGAAATGTAACTCATCCGCAAAAGAAGTGGCGTATAAGGCGCTTGTTCACCCGATTCTTGAGTATTGTTCATCTATCTAGGATCCCTGTCAGGTAGGACCGACAGAGGAGATAGAGAAGATCCAACGAAGAGCGGCGCGTTTCGTCACGGCATCGTTTAGCTGGCGAGAGAGCGTTACGGAGATGCTAAACAAACTCACATAGAAATTTAAGGATAGAAGAAGTCGGACAACTTATTACTTCCCCCCTCATACATCTCGCGTAATGACCAAGAGGGAATTCGTTAGAGTCAATACAGAGGCTTATCGACAATCATTCTTCCCACGCACTATTCGCGAGTGGAACTGGATTGGAGCGATCAGATAGTGGTACCGAGAGTAGCCTCCGCCACACACCATTAGGTGGGTTGCGGAATATAGTATAGATGTTGATGTAGATGAACTGTTAGAAACCTGCGTCATATTTGTGACTTGAAAGTTGTAACAGAGGAATCCAAATTTTTTATTTAAACACCGTTGGAGTCGAAGCTAATCTTAGACCGTGAAGAGTGGGCGATTGGGGAAGGGGGAGGGGGGGGGCGCAAAATTAATATATTTCGATCCTGAGAAACACACACACACACACACACACACACACACACACACACACACACGTAGTATTCACGGTCAAAAATGAACGCATGAAACTTTTACGCAACCTGCTAACAAATAATTTGCATTTATTGCACATAGTGCCAGGATTGACTAAACGTATTCCAGAGAACTATTGCACCAGTTGAGTGGTAGGAAACGTAGAAGGTAGTCAGTGCCATCAACCGAATGTTTTCAAGTTACGATCATTATCTTGTGAGACAATAGATTATGAACGGAAAATCCACCAGAAACATACTACGGAGCGGCGACATTAAAGACGCACGCTGCTAGTTTGTTGTCTATTTCAGGCCGCAGACAATCAAAAGAAAAACCATTTCAGTTACGGTAGGGATTTTGACTATGGGTGATTGTGAAGGAAATGACTGTCGCAGAAACTGCAAAACACGAGAAACTGCGAGCGGTTCATATATGCTGACATGTCTAATAAAAACAGAAGAACCTTAACATCCTCTAAGAACGCAAACATCACACATTTTCCCAACTACCTATGAGCACAACGCTGCTGATCGTGATTCAGTTACAGAAGTTGAGTATCTCTTACCTTTTCGCCAAGAAAACTTCCTGCTGGTCGCTGGAAACCCCTGGTATAGAATACTGGAAGCTTCAAATTCGCCTCGTATGTAACTGTCGAAGACAGAGCAAACAACATAAGTGTCGCGAAGGCACAGCTGCTCGTATACATAGGCCGTTCAAAGAACAATTATTCGTCGCGGGAAAAAGCTCAGAGAGTAAATAATACGTGGCGGGAAAAACAATCTCGTAGCGAACGCGACTGAAAGTTGCGCATCAGGTGTACAGAATTTTGACATAAACTAAAAATAAAATTTATTAACTGGAGTAATGTATTGTTTTGTAAATAGCAAACGTCGATTGCCCTAGCCCTGTGTCAACCAGTATCTTTATAGAAAATAATCGCCGCAAATTTTTCCAGCCAGTGATATGATACTATTTATGAAGATCAAAGATTCGACATTCGAACTTGAGGCACTCAGCGCTGCAGCCAGAAGTTTTTCGCAGATAGTTTGTCATACAGATAGCTAAATACACTGGCAAAAAGTAGTGAATATTACTTTTTCTTTCTGCTTACAGATCTGTGTATTAAAGAAATAAACTTCTGCATTTTTATTCGCATAAAAGTCAATATTTACACGTGATTCGTGTGGATCTGGAACATTCATGATTTATTCCTATTGGGTATATGGTTTTTAAAAGTAGTCTCACGACAAATGGTTTTTTATCAGTAATTAGGAAATGTGTCAAAGACAAAAGGGAACACTGAGCAGTCCACACCATTCACAATCGACATTTGTTTGCCCAGTGGGACCTCAATAAGTTCAAATGATAACTTAACGAACGTCTTACTGAGGGCTCACATTAATTTCTTATCTACAATGTTCAGAGCATGGGCTGTTGTAGTAAGCCAACATCAACGAGAACGAGAAATATCCCACCTCTACGGAAAATTGTGTTTATACAAGGTCAGACTAAAAAGTTTACGTTTGAAGGCGTTACTGCAGCGCATATGCAATGTAGCCTAACTCCGATGCGGGTATGTAAGCTCCGACATGTAGGCAAGGGACTGGTGTGATATGTGTGTCTTTCCGACGTGCGTGTAGTAAATGCCGTAACGTGAACTATGACGACGTTATCACCAAATGCGTCCAAACAGGAACAATGTGCTGTTATTCTTTTCTTCGTTACCGAAGGACAAACAACGGTAGACATCCATCGGAGAATGAAAAATGTCTACGGGGAAGCACGTCTGTCGAAAACTACTGTTGTGGAATGGTACAAATTCCGTGCTGGTTGCGATTCGACACAAGATACCGGCCGATTTGCGAGACCGGACTCATTTCAAGGAACTTCACTGGGGACCGGTAGCTGCGCATCGTATTGTGTAGGATTTGTCTCTGATGGCTGTTCTACAATGGCAGGCAGAGAGAGCAGTTTACAGGCCATTTTCAGTAAGTAATATTATCGGTCTTCACAATTTCTTTGCTCAAACCACAAACTCAAACTTGTTGGAAAAGATGCAAACGCAGTGTCAGAAATTACGAACACTGTTGTCATTGTAAACGACGCTACAAACGCTTTTTAGAAAATCGACTACACGCTGGAAATACGCTTCCAATTTATCACGAATGTGTGAGACGAGGTGGTCTGAAAAATATAAAACCAGCAGACTATCTTCTCAACATTTCCCAGATGCTGCGAGATCTCTAGAGAAATTGACTACAGACAGAAATTATGCAACGAGAATATCTACGTATCAGTTGAATTCATCCGTTACAAAACCAATGCTCATCTTACTTTTACATACAATAGCCAAGTAAATGTTGTTCGTAGTTGATCGTTGTGTTCGGTCGTTGCGGACGTCATATGACATCCGTTCAAGTTCGTTGTTGATCCTTTCACTCAGTGTTTTATTACAAAGGCCAACCAGCTCTCTGACCGAACACGCTGAGCTACCGTGTCGGCTGTACCATTTGCCTGTCTGTGCACGACTCACAGCCAGACCCAAACTTCCATATGTCATCAACCGTGTGTCTACAACTTGTACTCGTACATCCATTATGTATAGTTCCGTACAGGGAAGACATTTTACTTGAAAGGTGCTTGCCCAGAATCAGCGGACAACGATAGTGCGGTGCCTGTGTTACTCAGAATAGGCGGAGAGTCATCGTCAGACGTAGACGTATTTTCGGGTGTGCCCTAGGGAAGTGAGTTGGGACCCTTGCTGCTCATGTTGTATATTAATGACCTTGCATACAATATTAATAGTAATGCGGGGCTTTTTGCAGATGATGCAGTTTTGTATAACGAAGTACTATCTGAAAGAACCTGCATGAGTATCCAATCAGATCTTGATAAGATTTCAAAGTGGTGCAGAGATTGGCAACTTGCTTTAAATGCTCAGAAATGTAAAATTGTGCACCTCACAATTGTTGTTGTTGTGGTCTTCAGTCCTGAGACTGGTTTGATGCAGCTCTCCATGCTACTCTATCCTGTGCAAGCTTCTTCATCTCCCGGTATCTACTGCAACCTACATCCTTCTGAATCTGCTTAGTGTATTCATCTCTTGGTCTCCCTCTACGATTTTTACCCTCCACACTTCCCTCCAATGCTAAATTTGTGATCCCTTGATGCCTCAAAACATGTCCTACCAACCGATCCCTTCTTCTGGTCGAGTTGTGCCACAAACTTCTCTTCTCCCCAATCCTATTCAATACCTCCTCATTAGTTACGTGATCTACCCACCTTATCTTCAGCATTCTTCTGTAGCACCACATTTCGAAAGCTTCTATTCTCTTCTTGTCCAAACTAGTTATCGTCCATGTTTCACTTCCATACATGGCTACACTCCATACAAATACTTTCAGAAACGACTTCCTGACACTTAAATCTATACTCGATGTTAACAAATTCCTGTTCTTGAGAAACGCTTTCCTTGCCATTGCCAGTCTACATTTTATATCCTCTCTACTTCGACCATCATCGGTTATTTTACTCCCTAAATAGCAAAACTCCTTTACTACTTTAAGTGTCTCATTTCCTAATCTAATTCCCTCAGCATCACCCGACTTAATTTGACTACATTCCATTATCCTCGTTTTGCTTTTGTTGATGTTCATCTTATATCCTCCATTCAAGACACTGTCCATTCCGTTCAACTGCTCTTCCAAGTCCTTTGCTGTCTCTGACAGAATTACAATGTCATCGGCGAACCTCAACGTTTTTACTTCTTCTCCATGAATTTTAATACCTACTCCGAATTTTTCTTTTGTTTCCTTTACTGCTTGCTCAATATACAGAAAACAAAAAGTAGTATCCTATGACGGTAATATCAGTGAGTCACTGTTGGAATCGGCCAAGTCATACAAATACCTGGGTGTAAGACTTTATAGGGACACGAACTGGAATGATCACATAGACTCAGTCGTGGGTAAAGCAGATGGTAGACTTCGGTTTATTGGCAGAATACTAGGGAAGCGCAATTAGTCTATGAAGGAGATTGTTTACATATCACTCGTGCGACCGGTGTGCAAATAATGCCCATGCGTGTGGGACTCGTTCCAAACAGGACTAAGTGGGGATATTGAACGTATATAGAGAAGGGCAGCACGAAAGATGACAGGTTTGTTTAACCACGGGAGAGAGTCACAGAGATACTGAAGGAACTAAACCGGAAGACTGTCGAAGACAGACGTAAACTATCCCGAGAATGTCTATTAACAATCTTCAAAAACCGGCTTTAAATGATGACTGTAAGAATGAACTACAGTTCTCTACGCTTCGCTGACATAGGTATCGGGAACATAAGATTAATTACTGGACACACACACAGAGGCATTCAAACAATCATTCTTCCCGCACTCCATATGTAAACGGAACAGGAATAAACCCTAATAACTGGTACAATGGGACATAGCCTCTGCCATGCACTTCACCGTGGTTTTGCATAGTATAAATGTAGATGTATGGGGTGACAATTATTGAACTATATGAAAAGAAAACGTAAATTAGTTGCAAACTACAGCTTGCACAAACTTTATTCAACATGTAAAATGATTTACGCTATGACATGTTCGATATGCCTGCTATGATTGGCGATGGTGTGGCGCAGACGAATAGCGAAAATTCTGCATGACCCGCTGAAGTGTCAGAACATCGATGCTGTCGATGACCTGCTGAATGGCTGTGGTTTTGGAGTTATTGCTGTACACCTTGTCTTTAATATAACCCCACAAAAAGGAGTCGCATGTTTTCAGATCCGGAGAATATGAAGGTACGGGATACTGATCAGGAAAAAGATGAAGGGGAGACAGTTGAAATTTGGACACCATCGTAGTTGATATTTTGCGGTTTCCAACCTAAAACATTCCAAAACAGTTTTAACAGATTTCTGCGCTTTGTTTTCCAGAATTAATTGACATACTGAGTTTTGCTAAGCATGGCAGATAAATTTAGACAAGAGAACTTCCTGACATAGTGTCGTTCGAAATACTTGTTAAAATTGCTAGGTAATGCGTGTTGTGTGGCCGATTGCAGGCTATATTGCTCACAATATTGCCGGTGATGTATCTCTCGTGTGTGGGATGCTTAATCGACTCATCACTGAGGAAACATCTTGTTGTGTTAGATTAAGAGCGTGAGAGGTTACGTATAAGTAATGCTCACTGTCATAAATTACACATAACCAAAATGAAATACATCATTGAGCAATGCCGACTATGGCATCTGACCTGTGGCGCACAGTCTGAATGCGAAATGAATCACATGTCAGCAGCTCGTCTTGAAGCGATCGCTACCAGAAACCAAGGAAATGTGGCAGCACTGTACTGGTATTAAGGATACTAATTGGAGTGGCACAAAGGCGATAAGGCACGCCATCCTTATTTTACGATACGTAAGCAGAAAAAACAATTTCGAAAGGCATTTCGTTCCCTGAATTACGCAGCTATGATTTAAAAAGCCAATTAGCGTTCTGTCGTAAACAGATGATAAACTCTCGCTTCAGAGTCTACCTGTCAGCTACCAGCAATGACATCATATCTAAGTCCAAGTCGCTACTCACAAGGGAAATTCGCCGTCACATGCCCCTCAGATTTAGTGGTAAGAGAGCACACTGGACAGCCAGTCAAAAACTGGACACACACGGAGTATGAAAACAGGAAGAAAATGTACTGAACTGTGACAAAAAAGAAGCGAAACAGAAACAGTGGATGGTGCTCCAACGTAACGACAAGCGCCGCCACGACTATCAAGAACGGAGGAGCAGAGAGGGCTGTGAGAGGACGTCAGCCAATAGAACGCTGACGAACGCATCTCAGGGACGACACCGAGACAGCAGCGGCCTCTGTACGGAGAGAATGTAAGCGCCGCGCCGCCCCCTAGCCGCGGTGGAGTGGAAGACGAGCCGCGATAACAAACGCTACAGCAGTGACTTACGAACTGTATTGTTTTGCTTGCATTGAAATTGTACAGGGTGTTACAAAAAGGTACGGCCAAACTTTCAGGAAACATTCCTCACACACAAACAAAGAAAATACAGTACGTTATGTGGACATGTGTCCGGAAACGATTAATTTCCATGTTAGAGCTCATTTTAGTTTCGTCAGTACGTACTGTACTTCCTCGATTCACCGCCAGTTGGCCCAATTGAAGGAAGGTAATGTTGACTTCGGTGTTTGTGTTGACATTCGACTCATTGCTCTACTGTACTAGCATCAAGCACATCAGTACGTAGCATCAACAGGTTAGTGTTCATCACGAACGTGGTTTTGCAGTCAGTGCAATGTTTACAAATGCGGAGTTGGCAGGCGCCCATTTGATGTATGGATTAGCACGGGGCAATAGCCGTGGCGCGGTACTTTTGTATCGAGACAGATTTCCAGAACGAAGGTGTCCCGACAGTAAGACGTTCGAAGCAATTGATCGGTGTCTTAGGGAGCACGGAACATTCCAGCCTATGACTCGCGACTGGCGAAGACCTAGAACGACGAGGACATCTGCAATGGACGAGGCAGTTGACGATAACCCTAATGTCAGCGTCAGAGAAGTTGCTGCTGTACAAGGTAATGTTTACCACGTCACTGCATGGAGAGTGCTACGGGAGAACCAGTTGTTTCTCTACCGCGTACAGCGTGTGCAGGCACTATCAGCAGCTGATTGGCCTCCACGGGTACACTTCTGCCAATGGTTCATACAACAATGTGTCAATCCTCATTTCAGTGCAAATGTTCTCTTTACGGATGAGGCCTCATTCCAACCTGATACATCATACTGACGAAACTAAAATGAGCTCTAACATGGAAAGTAAGCGTTTCCGGACACATGTCCACATAACATATTTTCTATCTTTGTGTGTGAGGAATGTTTCCTGAAAGGTTGGCCGTACCTTTTTGTAACACCCTGTATATACCAAAGGACACTGATTATTTGCATGACGCCATTTGCTTGCGACACACCTTTGTGAATGCGCAAAGTTAAGTACAGCGAGTCCACAATGAGATTCCAACATATTAATATCCTATATCTTTCTCATTTCAGATGGTGGACCTGTGAACCCTGAAGGGGCAGACAGAGCAACTCAACAAGTTTGTGGTGTGTAAATTTGACACGCTTAGTGGAGCGCAATCAATTGTTTTAGCAAAACAGAGGATATGAAGGAGCGTGAACAAGTGGTCTGGTGGTATGCAGAGACAAAATCGGCGACCCAAGTGCAAAGAAACTTTCGTCGAGTTTACAACAAAGCGCCCCCGTCGTTCAAGACTATAAAGAAGTGGAGTGATCAGATTTTGGCTACTGGGAGTGTTGCGAAAGGGCACGGTGGTGCTAAGCCTGGGATCAGCGAACATCATGTGGAACAAGTGCGGCGGTCATTCGAACAAAGTCCACAGAAGTCAGTGCGACAGGCAGCACGAGAACTTCGTATGAAACGTTCAACAGTGCATAAAGTGCTTCATCAGCGATTACATTTGTACGCATATAAAGTGCAGGTTGTGCAAGAAATCGAGCCTGATGATCGACCAAAGCGAGAAGAATTTGCACGTGTCGTGTTAGATCGCTTTGCCACGGACGAGACATTTTTATAGCGCACGATGTTTACTGACGAGGCAACCTTTCACGTGTCAGGGGCTGTCAATCGTCACAACGTGCGCATGTGGGAGTCCGAAAATCCACATGCACCTAGGGAACACATGCGCGACGGTCCGAAAGTTAATGTGTGATATGGTTTGATGATAAATCGCATTTTTGGGCCGTTTTTCTTTCAGGAGCCGACTGTGGATGGAGCCATCTACCTGGACACGTTGTAACAATTTGCCGTGCCACAGATAACAGACCTGCAGCCAAATGTGATGTTTCAACAGGACGGTGCACCACCCCATTGGAGCCTTGATGTCCGAAAATTTTTAAATGACACATTCCCGCAACGATGGATTGGCTGTGGGGGTCCAATTCCTTGGACGCCACGTTCGCCCGACATAAACCCCTCGATTTTTTCTTGTGGGGTTATGTGAAAGAGCGGGTATACGCTATACCAGGAAAGGACCTGCAAGACTTGAAACAGCGCATAAGAATTGTCATCAACTCTGTCACGGAACTGATGCTGTGCAACACATGGCACGAAACCAATTATATGGGCTCTGAGCACTATGAGACTTAACATCTGAGGTGATCAGTCCCCTAGAACTTAGAACTACTTAAACGTAACTAACCTAAGGACATCACACACATCCATGCCCGAGGCAGGATTCGAACCTTCGACTATAGCGGTTGCGCGGTTCCAGACAGAAGCGCCTAGAATCGCTCGGCCACCAGTGGCCGGCTAAACTTGAACAGTTCACTGTTTTTATTTTGTCTTTTTTCACAGTTCAGCACAACTTTTTCCTGTTTTCAAGCTTGATCTGTGTTCAGTTTTTGACGGGCTGCCCAGGGGGCCATCTTACCACTAACGTGACAGGGTGCGATGGGCAATATCAGAAGTCAACGAGGCTTATTTGTAAACAAACGAATTTATCACAGAGAAAAAGATAACCATATAAATCTGATAGAATCCCACCACAGTTCATGGACTTAATTACATTGGCACGAATTATATTGTGAAGAAACTGAGATGACGGAAAAGAAGGTAACAACAGAAAAATGAAACATACATGTGTGAAACAAATTGAACCGCTGAGAATCATAACCGTCGTTCATTTTGAGATTGTGGCATGTGTGTGTTGTGTACATAGTTCCGCATAGTCAGGCGTTCACAACTTTCCCACTAGAGCGCGCACCGCAAAGCACAACAGCGCAGGCGCAGCGCTCGTCCGTCTCCGCACTATGAGATGGCGCTGCCATAGAGACGGACCAAATTCTGCTTCTGCCAATCCGCGTATTAATATGTAATGCAGCCAGTGAGATTGCTGCTAACATAGAACCTTTACTCCTCGCGGATCACACTCGCGCAGTGATACATGAACGCACGTGGTATTATAACGAGTGTACAGACCTCCAATTAGTCTGCATTTGTCTGCACGAGGCTGTACCAGTCTGCATTAGTCTGTATCAGTCTGTACTAGTTCTACATTTGTCTGTACCAGTCTATAGTCAAGTTTCAGTCTGCGCCTAATAAGATTACCATTTTCCTGTACATAGCCATGAAGACAAATGTATAGACACTTTTGTCAAGTATCAGAGATATATGTGAGCATAAGATTAACGTTCCAATACCAAAGGAACTTCAAATTGTCAATTGTAAATAGCATCCAGAACCAAGTTAAGTAATTTTTATGCATGTTATTATTTTAATAAATGTGTGTGAAAATAATCAAGTTCTATTTAAAGCTGGTCACCATCAATCTGCTACTCTAAGCATGCAAGTGGCATTTCTATCGTCTGACCTAACGGCAGAAGATAAACACGCCACGATAAGACCACAAGACATATTGCAGACACTCGCCTACTTCGTTAGAGCGACAAGTCAAATAATATGATGGTGTGTGTACTGAAAGTCTTACAGTACGCACACCACAGTATGCATGCTCCTGACATCTGTTGATCTTACAGTGAACCACCTTTGTCCATGCTGTATATCTGCACTACACTGGTATATATGAACATTTGCGAAAAGCTGTCTCGCCGGTTTCTCTGATATTCACTTCGATGATGGCCCAAGGCACAAATTTTCATTGCTGCAGTAATGCTGTCCGGCTACAATGACGCCCATTTCTTCATAAAACCTGGAACCTCGTGGAGAGAAGCCCCACCATAAAATCTCATTCCTTGGTTTCAGCATTCTAGTTTGTAAAATGGACGTTCAGGCTTTTAGAGTCTTTGATAATGTTACCGACTCCACTGCCAAACTGATGTTCGTCGTAACAATTTACTTTTAATAAATTTTGCAATGATGAGGTTCTCAACAGGTTTCCATGAACTGTTGATTAAAGTAACGTAACTTAAATTGGGCAAGGAGGCATATCTCACTCACTTACAGGCGTTCAAATTAGGTGCGTTGGTAAGAGATTCCTATCAGATGACACACGTACTGTGTCTAATGCCGTGTACGACACACCAGACTTGTTTTCTGGTGGAGGGTTCGGTGGACTTGTCTCCTTGTCATCAAACACTTGCGGTTCCCATTCAAAAGTCGACTTCTTTCGGCTGCTAATAGAGTAGTTGTGCAGAATCAACTGTCATTATAGGTCCGTTCCTTACACCTCGCTGTTGCAAACGGACGTTGCACCACGATACAGACGCAAATTTGAACATAGCGAACAGCTAAAGAAGAAAACGTTTGCGGCCATTGAGGGGCTTGAACACGGCTCACCTGCTTGATTGTCTAACACAGTGTCTACTTTTTTTTTAATCTCATTTTGCTCGTTGAAATCGTAGGAGGCCACCATTTTCTTCAAGTCACATTGAGGGAGACAACAATTCGCTATTTCTCCACAGTCCGTAGATGCCTTGCAAAATATAGTGCACCAATACGTAGGTAGAAGGCAAATACCAACCTTGAAACACGAACACTCGAGAAAATACTATAACAAACTTGAAACACATAGACTCAACAAAACTACTAGATTTCATGCCTAAAATGAACAGACAGTTTTATCTGGACCTCAATCCAAAGAATGTGCTTCATGAAAACGATGATAACAGGGATCTGAAGTGTTGAGACAGGTCACAACTATGTGCATTAAGTGTCTGTACTTGTGTTCTGATTCTAGTTTCACATTAGTTACAAACTACACTACAGTTAAAAGACGCCATTACCTCTATTAGATTAATAATAATAATAATAATAGTAATAATAGAAGTACTCAAAGAGTATGCAGAACAAGTAGGGCTAGAGATCTCCTTCCAAAAAACAGAGTTCTTCTGCACGAAATTCAACATACTGAATTTAAACACAAAATATGGCAACATGAACAGAGTATAAGATTTTAAATACCTCGGGGAAGTGCTCGAACCAACAGGAAAGGAGAAAATCACGCAGAACACCAGGTTACTGAAGACGAAGAGAGCCTTACATAAAATGCGGGCATCCACAACAAAAAATGTGTGTCCACTTCCGTCAACATTCGTCGCTACAAGACTGTACTCAAACCTGAGGTGTTGTACGCCTGCGAGACACTGACGCTACACACCAAGGGTGACCTAGAGAAGATGCTCACAGATGAAAGAAAAATTATCAGGAAAATTATTGGACCAAAAACGATGGATACAGGCTTCACTCTAGAGACACCACAGAGAAGTTGTCCAACCTCGCGGCGGACATCAGAAAAAGGCGGCTAAAATTTCACGGCCACGTCAGCAGACTCGAACAGACCAGACGCACCAACAAAATACTCAGATACAAACAGAGGTTCAAAACCACTACACCTTGGATGGCACAACTCAAAACTTATCTTCAAGAAGCACAGGTAGATTCAGCAGACATCACAGACAAAAGCGTCTGTAGACGCAAAATACACAATTGGGAAGTAATGTCAGAGAAGACAGCACCTAAAACCGAAAGACCAAAGTGGACCGAAGAAAGGAAGAGGGCCTTTAGCGAACGAATGAAAAAGTACTGGAAGAACAGGAGGAACAAATAGTCATACACGCTTCGCCTGGTCAGATAAAGGCCTGTGAGGCGTGTAATAATAAGAATGATAAATATTAAACTATATTAATAGGAAATATGGGATGTTAAAAAAAATCACAGCTATGAGACTGGTGGTTTCCCTACAAATTTGATTTTCACAAATATCTGTTTTTCCCTAAACTTTGCTTATGTCCTTTGGGCCCTTCTGGTTCTCAGTGCCTGAATTATTGTCATATTTACGCTAGTAAGTGAAAGAACCATAGACTGCCTTTGAAGTTCACTACAGCATCACACATAGTAAACTCTTAATATTATGGAATAGCGTCAGTTCTTAATAACAAGTATTGAATCTTGGGGTGGTGGGGGTGAGGGAGGGGGGGGGGGGAGCATGAGTTTTGAAAGGGCACAAACTAAAATCTAACACAACAACCGCAAAATGGAAGAAATGGTAACTCACAGGAAACGTAAGCAGGATATTAGCGGGAAATAGGGAGAAAGCAACACAACATTTCTAAAAGAAAAGTCTCTACGCAGGTAACGAAAAAATAACAAATCATAAATCGATAACCAGATGTGAGTTGTATAGTGCAATTCTAGTTGTCGATTCCAAGGTTTGCTGTTTATCGCGTTTCTGCAGTAGTACAGGAATCGATACCATACAGATAAATCCTAAAGGGATTGGGAACCCACGTCTAATGAAAATGACGTAATAAAGAAACGTGAAGTCGACAATTTGAGCGTACCACATACGAAAATTCTGAAAGAATGCACTGTAGGATTATGCAGTAGTTCGTTATATGATTTCTGTTTTGGCATTACTTTCTATATTACTGTTGTTGCTATAGGTGTGTATTGTGCATTCTTTGAGAATTGACTTGTATGGTATAACTCTAATTGTTGCTTCCGTGTTCCGCAATATTTTTACTGACTCTTAATTATTTCGTCTAAGATTTAACTTTTTAGCATCACTCGCTATCTCGCTATGCTTCTGGAAGAACGAGAAACATAACTAACGTTGGAATCGACAACTAGACTTGACCTACGGTGTATAGAGACAAAAAGTAAATAAATAATCCTAAAAGAAATAACAACAGACAATGAAAAATCACGAATAATAACGAATCGTGGTATGAAGAACTAGAATTGACCTATATAACTGTCCTCTTAAGTCGCTGCTTAATATCACCTTCGGCAATCGTGGCACATTAGGAAAAAAAGAAAACCAAGTTTTTGAGAGGAGCAAGATTATATGTACCGGTAATTGTAGACAGTCTCTCTCACACGCAGTAATTTCAGCTGTGCTCTTAAGCATCTGGCCAACCCTGCCTACGGGAATGGTGCCATATTCGGAAAAAGTAGTCATATATATCTACGAGAAATAAAATTATAAATACGATTGCTACTTGATTCACGAGCAGCAACTTAAGCTTTGCACTTAGGTTCCTGCCTAACCACAACCAGAGAAATCGTTATATATTTTTGTAATAAACAGTATCGTTTACGTCAGTTACGAAAACAACCATAGATAAAATTTAATAACAGCCACTTTCATCCTTCGCATCGTAAACTAATGGCGTCCTTCGAATGGGAATCGGACACTAGATTTGAATCAAAATAGAACTTAATGCCTGAAATTCATCTAAAATACGTTAGCAAGTCTTATAAAACAAATTATGTCATACGACAGGGCCAGGGAAAACGTGTGTTTCACGGCAGCACGACGATGTACTAAACTTGTCGAATGTTATCTACACGAGCGAATACAGCAAGCAATGACATATGGGCATCTTTGCAGGACCGTGTACAATTTGTAGTATTCCGATCATACTCTAATTACAAAATTTGTGAAGTTAATGGTTCTCCAACACAAGATGCTTTGGACAAACCGTGATAAACAGTCTGGACGAGCGATTTGCAAAATTAAATTACCTCGAATATAACTGCTGTGTTGAAGATCTCCATATTCATTCAACATACGTGACGTGAGAATTAATGTTATGCGTCAGCAGAAAGGTGCAATCGGTTTAACGCCTGTGTTATGGCTGCCAGGGATAGGCGGAAATCACATGCTGGTTAATGACTTACCAGAGACCGCCACCGTTGCCCGTGCCCGTACTTCATTTCACGATTTCTTAAGGTTCTGCTGAATGTGGACAGGACCATTCACGCTACTCACCATCCGACTCAAACTGTTGCTAAGAAACGACACGGGACGTCGAAGAGACCCCTGTATTGTTGCAAACTGCGTCACGCCGCGATTGCTGTAGTTTACTGAAAGAGGGTATGTGGATAATTATCGCCGTATAATTAAAGGAACTGTACACCGATGATAATAGGAGCGTAAATGGGCTGTGGTGTCCGGGGCATTTCCGTCGAGAAGAACATCCTCACAGCCTTACTCAGGTAATACACCGAAGAGCCAAAGAAACTGGTATACCTGCCTAATATCGTGCAGGCCCCCGCAAGCGTGCAGAAGTGCCGCAACACGACGTGGCATGGACTCGACAAATGTCTGAAGTAGTGCTGGAGGAAATTGACACCATGAACCTTGCAGGGCTGTCCATAAATCCGTAAGAGGTCGAGAGGGAGGAGGTCACGTTGCAAGACATCACAGAAACGCTTAATAATGTTCATGTCTGGAGAGTTTGGTGGCCAGCGGACGTGTTTAAAGTCAGATGAGTGTTCCTGGAGCCACTCTGTAGCAATTCTGGACGTGTGGGGTGTCGCATTGTCCTGCTGGAATTAGCGAAGTCCGTTGGAGTGCACAATGGACATGAATGGATGCAGGTGGTCGGGCAGGATCCTTATGTACTCGTTAGCTGTCAGAGTCGTATCTAGACGTATCAGGGGCCCCATAGCACTCCAACTGTACACGCCCCATACCATTACAGAGCATCCACCAGCTTGAACAGTTCCCTTTTGACATGCAGGGTCTATGGATTCATTAGGTTGTCTCCATACCCATACACGACCATCCACTTGATACAGTACAGGTGTACTCCATATGAAGCTGCTGGAGCAAGAGCCGAAATCGAACTCCAGAAGAGGGACGTGCCTCATACTGATGATCAAAGGAGTCATCGAAGAAGGAGGCATAGGATGGGCGGCCATGCATGGCAGACAAATGACACGGGTTTCTGCTGAGGAGAAAGTTACGGTGGTATGACAGTGGTAGTTCGGCAGCTTCAGCACACAGACTCTCAAAAAATGGTTCAAATGGTTCTGAGCACTATGGGACTTCATATCTGAGGTCATCATTCCCCTAGAACTTAGAACTACTTACACCTAACTAACCTAAGGACATCACACACATCCATGCCCGAGGCAGGATTCGAATCTGCGACCATAGCATAGAGATTCTCAACTGGGCTGGTGTAAAAGGTGCCCGTGGCCAAAGGGATGCCACGATTGTGGATAGTATTGACACAACATAAGAAGGATGGACCTGCAGATGCATAAACAAAACACCCATAGTCTATGATTCTTCAGTTCCTCCCGGCGTATTTGTTGCTCGAACAGTCCACGCGTATCCTACCAGTTGATAGTGTCCAACGGGCACAATATTTCGGCTATCAGACATGTCGCCATCGTCGGCCGCCCGCCCTTAGGAGCTCAGTTCGTCAGCGCACCTGACGATGGCGACATGTCTGATGCCCGAAATACTGTGCCCGTTGGACACTATGAACCGGCAGTATACCCGTGGACTGTTCGAACCTATAGTTTAGTCTCGAGCGGATAAGTGACCAGTCCAAAGGGGGGAGGGTGGTTCAATCTGCTCCCCAGGAAATACCACTGAGGACACGAAGGACGTTGAAGGACTGCATACAGCGGGCTGCCAGGTAAGACATGTGGGAGGACCAAGAAAGTGTCCTATCGAGAGTGAGTCCCATTAGTTTCGTATTTTCAACGAACGGAAGATCAACATGCCCAAGATGTAAAGACAGCGGAAGAAACCAATTGCGCCCCCAGAAATTCATACAAACGGTTTTGTCAGTGGAAAAACGAAAGTCATTGTCGATGCTCCACGAGTTAAGAAGATCGGGACAGCTTTGAAGACACCGCTCAATGAGGCAGGTCCGTGGAGAAATGCAATAGATTGCAAAATCTTCAACGAAAAGGAAGCCAGAGATGCCATTATAGAATTAAGGGGGGTAGGACGTCAAACGGGCCGACTTGGAGCAGGAGAGGCATCACAGAACATTTTAATTTCCAGTGTCTATACTTTTACAAATAAATTCATAATACTTTGTCAGCATCACCAGGAAGGATTCAGGATTCACACTCATTGCAGTGGAAGTTCGAAAACATAACAATTTTTTTACGTGTGAAATTTCATCATTTTTTACACTTACTAATAGCTGCATTTGTTGCTATAGGTACACTTTTCTTCATAAGTTAGAGAGATTCTTCGGTGAACTTTCCAGAACATACATACCATACTTACAGCTGTACGAAACTCTAGAATTTATTAAATTTATGAAAAAACGAATGAGCTGTTATATTTTAAACATCATGTTTAGAAAAAACACAAATTTTATATTTAATTACCTCAATTTTTACCATAGTTTTTAATAGATTTGGAAAATTCTGGAGTTTCACACACCTTTAAGTATGGTTTGCATGCTGTGCAAAATTCATCGAAGAATCTCTCTTACTTATGAAGAAAAGTGTACCTATAGCAACAAATGCTGCCATTAGTAAGTGAAAAAAAATGATGAAATTTCACATGTAAAAAAAATTATTTCGTTAGGTTTTCGAACATCCACTGCTAAGAGTGTGAATTCTGAATCCTTCCTGGTCATGCTGACAAAGTTTTATAAATTTATTTGTAGAAGTATAGACAGTGGAAATTGAAATGTCCTGTGGTGCCTCTCCTGCTCCAAGTCGGGCCGTTTGACGTCCTGCCCCCCCTTAACGGTGTCAGCAAAGAGGACGACGCTCAGGATGGAACCCTGAGGCACATCGTTATCCTGGACAAAGGAGTCTGACAAAGCAGAACCCCTCGCTATCAGTATTTTTTAATAGGTGCAGAAATCTATACAGTGATGTTATATGGTGGTTTTTCCGACTTTTGGAAACAGTTTTCAGAAGCATAAAACGACTGATGACATTATTAAAAGACCTGTGACGCTAAGGTGCCAGGTTCCTTATATTAGATTTATTCCACACTGGCTTAATCATATTTGTGTCACTGAACTATTGTTCCTATAAACATGATATGTAATTCGGAATTTATGTCGGACAGTGTTGCAATGTAGTGCTGAGGTACATCTGGCTATTGAAAACACACTGACGGAAAAAAATGCAACACCAAAAAATAATTAAAGTACAGTAATGAAATTTCGCGAATACATTTGTCTTCATGACATGTGTGATTTGCTAGATCACATGTTAATGTAAGTACGAGATGAGCAATGGAAAACGCGAAATGCTAGTACATTAACAACCAGTGTAAGCGCCAGAATATTGCATGCAAACATGCAAACGTGCATGCATAGTGTTGTACAGGTGCCGGATGACAGT
This sequence comes from Schistocerca cancellata, assembly GCF_023864275.1. Taxonomy (NCBI): domain Eukaryota; kingdom Metazoa; phylum Arthropoda; class Insecta; order Orthoptera; family Acrididae; genus Schistocerca; species Schistocerca cancellata. Next base: position 25,578,738 of record NC_064637.1, on the reverse strand, counting down.
TTCTGGGAAAGAGTTCTGTTACCGCCTGTTGCAGTTGGTCGGTCAGTACAGGGACGAGGATAACGCTGAAGTTGTTGTCTGATGATGTCATTAAAGACGCATCTGGTGGTTGAGCTGGCCAAGGCAACACGTCGACGACCATCTTGGTTTACAACAACGGTATGTTGGCGAGCGTTATCCTGTTGGAAAACATCTCCTGCAATGTTGTTCAAGAATGGCAGTAAACAGGTCGAATCATCAGACTGGCATGCAGATTCGTAGTCGGAGTGCGTGGGATAACCACGAAAGTGTTCCTGCTGTCGTACGAAATCGCACCCAAGATCATAATTCCAAGTGAAGGTCCAGTGTGTGTAGCACGTAAGTGGCTCGGTTGCAGGCCTCAACTGGCTCCCTTCTGTCCAACACACGGCCGTCACTTGCACAGAGGCAGAACCGGCTTTCGTTGACAAACACAATGTACCTCCACTCTGGCCTCCAATGAGCTCTCGGTTGACACCACTGAAGTTGAAAATGGCGGTGTTTTGGGGTCAGTGGAACAAACTGTACAGCGCGTCTGGCTCGGACCTGTCCTGAAAGTAACCGGTTTGTAACAGTTCGTTGGGTCACTGAGGTGCCAACTGGTGCTCAGATTGCTGCTGCAGATGCAGCATGACGCACCGAAACCATACACTGAACACGATGGTCTTCGTTCTCGGTAGTGCCACGTGGCCGTCTGGAGCACGGTCTTCTTACATTCTCGAGACCAACGCTGCTAGCAGTCATGTACAGTGCCTACATTCTGGCCAAGTGTTTCTGCAGTATCATAGAAGGAACATGCAGCTTCTCAAAGCCCAATTACATGACCTCGTTCAAATTCAGTGAGGTGTTTATAATGGCATCTCTGTCGCCTTAAAGGCATTCTTGACTAACATTTACTCATCACGTCGTATGTCTAAGGTAACTAACGCTCACGACCGTTACAGCTAATGTGCTCTCTTATTGTAGCGCTACTATCGCCACTCTTATGCAACTGGCAAAGGCAGAGCGGTTCTAGGATCTTCAGTCCAGAACCACGCGGATGCTGCGGTCGCAGGTTCGAATCTGCCTCGGGCATGGATGTATGTGATGTCGTTAGGTTAGTTAGGTTTAAGTAGTTCTAAGTTCTAGGCGACTGATGACCTCAGAAGTTAAGTCGCATAGTGCTCAGAGCCATTTGAACCAAGTAAGGAATTTTGTGACTTGGAATGCAAAAACATACAGGGTGACTCACGAAGATATGCAAATACTTTAATATGTTATTCTACAAGTAACACGAAAGAAAATATTCATATAAACATAGGTCCGCAAATGTTTAGGTAAGGAGTTATGGCTAATAAAAGATTTTGCCTGAAATTTAGCAACTTCGCTAATATGAAGCCATCGCAAAACTGTGTTTGGTAAAAGTACACCACATTTCCATTTATTTAGTTGTTATGGACCTGGTGAATCTAATAAAACATGTCTCAGACGTGTATCTGCCGCAGTTTTCCAGAACATTCAGAGAAGCAAAGACGTAATTCCGTAAAAATTTAAATGTTCGCATTATGAATGCAATACACGAAATTAAGAACAAACCTGTGAAACTGAAACGAGCAACAAAATATGTTCATTCACGTGCAGCTAAATGCATTGAACTCGGTGGGTATATTTTTGAACATTTATTGTGAATGTATTGTGAAATTTTATGTACACTTTACAACTTCCGTAACAATGAGCTTTGTTTTTTCTGGTTTAACATGAATTCACGTGTGCTATGGTATTAATAAAAGCGGCTTATCTGACACATTCATACAGTTTCAGTTAAGGTTATTACCATCATTTTTACAAAATTAAATTCTCTAAAACTTTTGTTGAAAACTTTGTGCAATTGTCTGGAATTTAAAAAACAAATAGGGCTGAGTAGTTAATAAATTAAAAAATTACGTAGTTATGCCTTTGCTTCTCTGCATGTTCTGGAAAACTACTGCAGATACATGCCTAGGGCATGTTTTATTAGAGTGGAAATCGTGCTTTACTTTAACCTCATACAGTTATGTTAGCGAAGTTGCTAAATTTCAGGCAAAATCTTTTATTATCCGTACTCCGTAACTTAACATTTGCGGGCCTATGTTTATATGCACTTTTTTCTTTCGCTTTACTTGTAGAATAACATATCAAAATATTTGCATATCTTCGTGAATCAAACTGTGTATGGTGTAGAGATTGGTGACTGTTGCAGCACAAAGACCCAATGTGGCAGGTATTTCATATTGATCTACATGGCACAAACGTTTAACTATCGAACGAAGTTCACTCACCAAAGGCGTCGCACACCCGTCTCCTCAAAAGTGGTTGGAGGCCATTGAGCATCTGGGACAGCTGCTGCAACCCTCTTACAAACAATTAATCCTTGCACAGTAAATTAGATTTTGCAGTTGCACCAAGTTACATAACAGCGACTGTTCTTTTACTGTACTTCCCAGAGGACGTATTCGTAGCTGAAAGATCGCTGCTTCTTACGCTGCCTCATTCGATTTCCGATAACCTGCAGTTTAGAATTATTAAGGAGAAGTTCTTCTACGTTCACCAGGTTACACGAAAGATCACGATTGTGATCAACAAATATTGCAGAGGGACGGTTTGCATTGTGTTGTAACTGTGAGCTAGAGGCGCGATCTGCACTTATTGCCGAGATATCAACTGTGCTGTATATGTATTGAAAGATTCCATCGGGCTTTCAGCAGAGATCGGGAGTATCTGAATACCTGTTCAGGATGGTTGTATAGATCAGTGAACAACTGCTGAGAAAAAGCAGTCACTAAATCAAAATGACTAAACAGAGCAGCCACTTTGGATGGAAGTAAAGCAGAATTTGTAGGCCAATAATTTTCACGATGTAATCTACAACTACACAATTGCAACCAAACATTTACACATACAGTCCCAGAAATGATCACTAAACATAAAGAAACTGCTGTTTATTATATTATGGCGCGAAAGTACGTAACTGATGGAGATCTGCGTTATATTCGTGAGTTCAAACTTGCAACAGTGGAATCCGAATTTACACTCCTGGAAATTGAAATAAGAACACCGTGAATTCATTGTCCCAGGAAGGGGAAACTTTATTGACACATTCCTGGGGTCAGATACATCACATGATCACACTGACAGAACCACAGGCACATAGACACAGGCAACAGAGCATGCACAATGTCGGCACTAGTACAGTGTATATCCACCTTTCGCAGCAATGCAGGCTGCTATTCTCCCATGGAGACGATCGTAGAGATGCTGGATGTAGTCCTGTGGAACGGCTTGCCATGCCATTTCCACCTGGCGCCTCAGTTGGACCAGCGTTCGTGCTGGACGTGCAGACTGCGTGAGACGACGCTTCATCCAGTCCCAAACATGCTCAATGGGGGACAGATCCGGAGATCTTGCTGGCCAGTGTAGTTGACTTACACCTTCTAGAGCACGTTGGGTGGCACGGGATACATGCGGACGTGCATTGTCCTGTTGGAACAGCAAGTTCCCTTGCCGGTCTAGGAATGGTAGAACGGTGGGTTCGATGACGGTTTGGATGTACCGTGCACTATTCAGTGTCCCCTCGACGATCACCAGTGGTGTACGGCCAGTGTAGGAGATCGCTCCCCACACCATGATGCCGGGTGTTGGCCCTGTGTGCCTCGGTCGTATGCAGTCCTGATTGTGGCGCTCACCTGCACGGCGCCAAACACGCATACGACCATCATTGGCACCAAGGCAGAAGCGACTCTCATCGCTGAAGACGACACGTCCCCATTCGTCCCTCCATTCACGCCTGTCGCGACACCACTGGAGGCGGGCTGCACGATGTTGGGGCGTGAGCGGAAGACGGCCTAACGGTGTGCGGGACCGTAGCCCAGCTTCATGGAGACGGTTGCGAATGGTCCTCGCCGATACCCCAGGAGCAACAGTGTCCCTAATTTGCTGGGAAGTGGCGGTGCGGTCCCCTACGGCACTGCGTAGGATCCTACGGTCTTGGCGTGCATCCGTGCGTCGCTGCGGTCCGGTCCCAGGTCGACGGGCACGTGCACCTTCCGCCGACCACTGGCGACAACATCGATGTACTGTGGAGACCTCACGCCCCACGTGTTGAGCAATTCGGCGGTACGTCCACCCGGCCTCTCGCATGCCCACTATACGCCCTCGCTCAAAGTCCGTCAACTGCACATACGGTTCACGTCCACGCTGTCGCGGCATGCTACCAGTGTTAAAGACTGCGATGGAGCTCCGTATGCCACGGCAAACTGGCTGACACTGACGGCGGCGGTGCACAAATGCTGCGCAGCTAGCGCCATTCGACGGCCAACACCGCGGTTCCTGGTGTGTCCGCTGTGCCGTGCATGTGATCATTGCTTGTACAGCCCTCTCGCAGTGTCCGGAGCAAGTATGGTGGGTCTGACACACCGGTGTCAATGTGTTCTTTTTTCCATTTCCAGGAGTGTATTTAATTGGAGTCGAAACTAATCTTACACCCTGAAAAGGGGTTGAGGGAGCAAAATTAATATATTTCGATCTTGAGAAATACAAACACACACACACACAAACACACACACACACACACACACACACATGCGAGTGTGTGTAAGTGTTCGCGTGCGCGAGCTTGCGCGCTCGTATACGCTGTCAAAAAAGGAACACATGAAACTTTTACGCAACCTGCTAACGAATAATTTGCATTTATTGCACATAATGCCAAGACTGACTAAACGCATTCTAGAGAAAACACTTCACGGAACTATTGCACCAGTTGAGCGGTACTAAACGTACAAGGCAGTTAGCACCATTAACAAAATGTTTGCAAGTTACGACCTGCATTATGTACGTAAAACTGACCAGAAACTTGCTATGGAGCAGCGGCATTAAAAACACCCGCAGCTAGTTTGCCATCTATTCCAAGCCACTGACAACCGAAAGAAACATCATTTCAGTACCGTAGGTATTTGGGGTGATCGTGAAGCAAATGAATGTCGCAGAAGCTGCAGAGCACGAGAAACTGCATGCAGTTCGAACACGTAATGTTTTTCATGTATGTTGACATGTCCAATAACAACACAACAACCGTAACGTCCTCGAAGAACACAGACATCACACATTTTCCTAACTGTCTATGAGAACAATCGCTACTGACTACGCATCAGTCTCATTCTGCGCTACAAAAGTTGATCATCTCTTACCTTATCGCCAAGAGAACTTTCTACTGGACTTTGGAAACCGAAAATAAAAGCTTGTGTTATAAAACTCATGTACAGAATACTGGAAGCTCCGAATCCGCCTCGTACGTAACTGTCGAAGACACAGCAAACAAAACAAGTGCGGCCAAGGCACGGCTGCTTGTATACGTACGCCGTTCAAATATTCGTCGCGGAAAAACAGAGAGTAAACAGTACGTGGCGCGAAAACAAACTCGTGATTGAAAGTTGCGCATCAGTCGTACAGAATTTTTCCATGAGCTAAAAATAGAATATTTAAACTGAAGTAGTATATTGTTTTGTAAATAGTAACGTCGATTGCACTAGCCCTCTGTCAACCTGTATGTTTACAGAAATAATCCCCCAAATGCTTGCAGCCATTAATATGACTGTATTTATAAAGATAAAAGATTCGATATTCGTAGTTTCCAAGAATGATTACCTATCGAAGTTGCGGTGTCCAAACGATACACATCGAACGTGCGATCGTAAATCGATCATGGGACTCTGGAGGCGGGCGTTGTGATCAATTATATGTGAACGTCATTTTCATCTGTTTTCCGTCGTTATCTTAGTTGCTCTAAATTACACACCTCCGCGAATTATTTGTGAGTTGCTAGGGAATCCCAGACGATTTATGTCTTTAGTGAGTGGGATGTCTGGTGTTCTTGACGTTTCTTCGGCGGATTCTCTCACATGGAAAAATCCAATTCCATGTTCATCCAGCGTAGAAAATTGTTTGACTTTTGTCGTGAATATGGAGTACTACCAGACGAGGAAGGAAGGGACTGTGTAGACTGTGGTGGTGCGAAGTGTATAAAACTTCGTAAGAACAGTTTCAATGCTGAAATACTGTGACAATTTCATTGCGGACAGTACCGGAAACGAACGAATATCAGGAAGAATACACGGTTCGACTCTTTCAAATTATCCATCCAGACCACCGTAACGGACTTTCACATGACGACAACACCGACGACGAGTAAGGTAAGTCGTCTGCTTTGCAATTACAAGTATTTTTGTAACGCTCTTCTTATGTCGTTGCTGTAGCGAACGCCGTAAACATACTCATAACGCTCGCCACCATAGTCGCATGATCGATTTACGATCGCACGTTCGATATGTATCGTTTGCACACCGCAACTTCCATACGCAATCATTCTTGGAAATTACCCGACATTCGAACTTGAGGGACTTAGCGCTGTAGTCTGAAGTTTATAGCAGAGAGTTTGTGTTACCGATAGCTAAACGTGCACCCAAAAGAACCGTGGATATTACTTTTTCTTTCTTTGTTACAGATCTGCATATTAAAGTTGTCATCTTCTGCTAAACCCTTTGTTTATTCACATAAAAATCAATATTTACACAAGATTCGATTGGCTCTTGACCATTCTTGACGTATTCTTGTTCGGTATGCGGTTTTTAAAAGTAGTCTCACGACAAGGGGTGTTATCAGGAATCAGATAATGTGTCAAAGACAAAAGAGAACACTCAGCAGTCCACATCATTCACAATCGACATTTGTTTACCCAGTGGCACCTCAAGTTTAAATGATAACGCAGTGATCGGCCCACTAAGGGCTCACATTGATTTCTTGTCTGTAATGTTCAGAGTATGTGCTCTGTTGTACACTCCTGGAAATGGAAAAAAGAACACATTGACACCGGTGTGTCAGACCCACAATACTTGCTCCGGACACTGCGAGAGGGCTGTACAAGCAATGATCACACGCACGGCACAGCGGACACACCAGGAACCGCGGTGTTGGCCGTCGAATGGCGCTAGCTGCGCAGCATTTGTGCACCGCCGCCGTCAGTGTCAGCCAGTTTGCCGTGGCATACGGAGCTCCATCGCAGTCTTTAACACTGGTAGCATGCCGCGACAGCGTGGACGTGAACCGTATGTGCAGTTGACGGTCTTTGAGCGAGGGCGTATAGTGGGCATGCGGGAGGCCGGGTGGACGTACCGCCGAATTGCTCAACACGTGGGGCGTGAGGTCTCCACAGTACATCGATGTTGTCGCCAGTGGTCGGCGGAAGGTGCACGTGCCCGTCGACCTGGGACCGGACCGCAGCGACGCACGGATGCACGCCAAGACCGTAGGATCCTACGCAGTGCCGTAGGGGACCGCACCGCCACTTCCCAGCAAATTAGGGACACTGTTGCTCCTGGGGTATCGGCGAGGACCATTCGCAACCGTCTCCATGAAGCTGGGCTACGGTCCCGCACACCGTTAGGCCGTCTTCCGCTCACGCCCCAACATCGTGCAGCCCGCCTCCAGTGGTGTCGCGACAGGCGTGAATGGAGGGACGAATGGAGACGTATCGTCTTCAGCGATGAGAGTCGCTTCTGCCTTGGTGCCAATGATGGTCGTATGCGTGTTTGGCGCCGTGCAGGTGAGCGCCACAATCAGGACTGCATACGACCGAGGCACACAGGGCCAACACCCAGCATCATGGTGTGGGGAGCGATCTCCTACACTGGCTGTACACCACTGGTGATCGTCGAGGGGACACTGAATAGTGCACGGTACATCCAAACCGTCATCGAACCCATCGTTCTACCATTCCTAGACCAGCAAGGGAACTTGCTGTTCCAACAGGACAATGCACGTCCGCATGTATCATGTGCAACCCAACGTGCTCTAGAAGGTGTAAGTCAACTACCCTGGCCAGCAAGATCTCCGGATCTGTCCCCCATTGAGCATGTTTGGGACTGGATGAAGCGACGTCTCACGCGGTCTGCACGTCCAGCACGAACGCTGGTCCAACTGAGGCGCCAGGTGGAAATGGCATGGCAAGCCGTTCCACAGGACTACATCCAGCATCTCTACGATCGTCTCCATGGGAGAATAGCAGCCTGCATTGCTGCGAAAGTGGATATACACTGTACTAGTGCCGACATTGTGCATGCTCTGTTGCCTGTGTCTATGTGCCTGTGGTTCTGTCAGTGTGATCATGTGATGTATCTGACCCCAGGAATGTGTCAATAAAGTTTCCCCTTCCTGGGACAATGAATTCACGGTGTTCTTATTTCAAGTTCCAGGAGTGTAGTTAGCCAGCATCAACAAGAACGCGAAATATCCAACATCTACGGAAAATTATCCGATCAAAAAGTTTCCGTTTGAAGGCTTTACTGCAGCGTATATGCATCGTAGCGCAACTCTAATGCGGGTATATAAGCACCGACATGCAGGCGAGACACTGGTGTGACACTCGTGTCTTTCCGACGTGCGTGTAGTAAATGTCAAAACGTAAACTATGACGACGTTATCACCAAATGCGCCCAAACAGGAACTACGTGCTGTTATTCTTTTCTTCACTGCCGGAGGACAGAAAACGGTAGACATCAGTCAGAGAACGAAGAATGTCTATGAGGAAGCAGGTCTTCGAAAAGTACTATTGTGGAATGGTGCAACAGGTTCCGTTCTGATCGCGATTCGACACAAGATCTGTGACGCCAGGGTCATTTCAAGGAACGGGGCGTCTACTTCATTGGGGAACGGTTACTGCGCATCGCAGGAGATTGTGTAGGACTCGTCTTCTGTGGCTGTTCTATAATGGCTGGCAGAGAGAGCAGCGTACAGGCCATTTTGAGAAAGAAATATTATCGATCCTCACAGTTTCTTTGATCAAGTCACAAACTCAACCTTGTGGGTAACAATGCAAATGTAGTGCCGGAAATCACGAATGCCGTTGTCATTGTAAACGACGCAATAAACTCTTTTAGAGAATCGACTACACCCTGAAAATAGGCTTCCAATTTATCACGAATGTGGGAGAAGAGATGGCCTGGAAAATATGAAACCATGAGACTATTTTCTTAACATTTCCCAGAGGCTGCGAGAGCTCTAGAGAAATTGTCTCCAGTCGGAAATTATGCAACGAGAATACATATGTATCAGTTGCATTCAGCCAAACCAATGGTCATCTTACCTTTAATTCAATAGCCAATTACTCAGCAGTTTTGGAACTAGTAGTCTGTCCGATATGGGCAACACCTGTGTTATTCCGAATTTAGATTCAATGTTCCTTCGGACATGCACTGCAGTGACTAAGCCGTTATGAAATACATGAAATGTCTTTGCAGTTGTGAATCCGTTATGTATATACTCGTAAAGAGAAGACGTTTTATTTGAAAGTCACTTGCCCAATATCAGCTGCTAAATGTGATAGTGCAATGCTTGTGTTATTCAGAAGGGATGGAGAGTTGTCGTCAAATGTAGAAGCCTCAGGTTTACCTCAAGGGAAAGTGTTGGGACCCTTGCTGTTCCTGTTGTACATTAATGACCTTGCAGACAAAATGAGGCTTTTTGCATATGATACAGTTTTGTATAACAAAGTGCTATCTGAAAGAAGCTGCATGAATATTCAGATTGATAGGATTTCAATGTGGTGCAGAGGCTGGGAAGTAACTTTAAATGTTCAGAAACGTAAAATTATGCACCTCACAAAACAAAATCGTAATATCCTATGACTATAATACTAGAGACTCACTGTTGGTATCGGACAACTCACACTGAAACATCCCCTTAGAACAATTATACATGACTTTCCTTAAACTGACACACAATATTTTTAGCGCAATGCAATCTGACTTTCAATAATCCCTACAAAAGAATGGCCCTGACTACCATTAACCTATACCTTTCACAAATCACTTACCTCACAAAAATCTTCGTTACTCGAACTACTGCAATACAGCGAGCGCCACTACTGCCAGCTAAATAAAAGATTCAAACTACGGAAGGCACTAACTACTGATAGGCATAGTTAGCAAATGAAAGATTTTAATACAGAACAAACAATGTATTTACCTTAATAGTGTTGAAAAATCATAATATACATAGCAGTTTTAGAAATTCCAAAACTCCGCCATTTCTCTACCCACATCCACCACTGCTGGCGGCTCACTTCCAACTGCGCAACGCTACGCGCTGTTCACATCCAGCTGCCCACTACAATGGCAGACAACAATGCAAACTAGCCACAGACTGCACACAGCACAGCCACTGATTTTCATACAGAGCGCTACGTAACGTTGCCAATAAGAAAACATAAACAGCCTACTTACAACACAAATACCTGGGTGTAACACTTTGTACGGACATGAACTGGTATGATCACATAGGCTCAGTCATGGGTGATGCAGATGGTAGACATCGGTTTATTGGTAGAATACTGTGGAAATGCAGTCAGTCTACAAAGGAGATTGCTTACACATCAATTGTGCGACCAGCCTGCGAATATTGCTCAAGTGTGTAGGACTGGTACCAAACAAGGCTAAGAGGAGATATTGAACATGTACAGAGAAGGGCAGCACGAAAAGTTATTGGTAAAATAATGGGGAAATGCAGTCAGTCTACAAAGGAGATTGCTTACATATCACTTTTGCGAACAGCCTGCGAAAATTGCTCTAGTGTGCAGGACTGGTACCAAACATGGTTAAGAGGAGATACTGAACGTGTACAGAGAAGGCCAACACGATAGGTCACAGGTTTGTTTAATGCGTAGGAGAGTGTCACAGAGATAATGGAGGAACTGAACTGGAAGACTCTCGAAGATAGACATAAGCTACCCCGAGAGTGTCTATTAACAAAGTTTCAAGAAACAGCTTTAAATGATGATTCCAGTAATATACTACAGTCCCCTACGTTTCGCTGACATAGGGGTCGCGAGAACAAGATTAGAGTAATTACTGTACGCACAGAGGCTTCAAACAATCATGCTTTCCGCACTCCATACATGAATGGAATGGGGAGAAACCCTACTAAGTGGTACAGTGGGACGTACCGTGTCCTATGCACCTCATGGTGGTTTGCAGTATATAGATGTAGATGTATAGGGTAACAAATATTGAACAATATGAAAAAAAGGTAAATCAATTACAAACTACGTCGTGCACACACTTTATTCAACATGTAAACCTCACTACAAATATCCGGATCTACGTTATGACATGTGCGATATGCCTGCCATCATTGGCGATCATGTGGCGCAGACAGATAGTGAAATTCTGCGTGACCCACTGAAGTGTCGGAACATCGATGCTGTCGATGACCGCCTGAATGGCTGTTTCAGCTCGGCAGTGGTTTTGAGGTTATTGCTGTACACCTTCTCGTCAATATAGCCCCACAAAAAGGAGTCGCACGTGTTCAGATCTGGAGAATATGGCGGCCAATCGCGGACAATACTAGTGGCCTCTGGATACTCCAGAGCCAGAATGCGGTCCCCAAAGTGCCTCTCCAGGACATTAGACGCTATCCTGCTTTGATGGGATCGAGCTCCGTCTTGCATGAACCACAACGTGTCGAAATCAGGGTCTTTTTGGTTAATGGGAATGAAACCATCTTCAAAAACCTTCAGGTACCAGTCGGCAGTCACTGTGCCATCGAGGAATACGTCACCGGTTATTCCGTGACTGGTCACTGCACACCACACAGACATACGTTGAGGGTGAAGAGACTTCTCGATCACGCGCCAGTTTTCCTTGCTGACGAACCCATCCAAATGGAAGTGGGCTTTGTCGCTAAACCAAACAACAAGGCGTATATTAATTCCCATCATGCCCTGCGGCCAACCGTATAGTTTGAACGTCCTAACGCAAACCGTTCAGAAGTTACGAAAACTTTGTTTCATATAGCTCAGTAACTGTCACCCTGAAGGTGTAGATGTGGTGTACGTGATGTAGATGGGGACAAACCGTGAGAATGAGATCGCAATTCTGTAAGACCCACTAATTCTGACAAAGCACACTGAATGAGATAATTTGGCTCTGAGAGTTTTCACAGTGGTCGGTAGCAAATACTGGACATGCAACAGTTCGTTTCAATAACTATTACATTGTTCCCTCTACAGTTTCAAAGCAAAGTGTATAATCTTACCCCAAATGCAGTAGCACTATTAGTGACGAACATTTACCCTACGAGAATGTAAGCACTTGGTTCTTTTAGGGTCATGTGAGCCTTATACCTGTAAATTTCTGTGGGCTATCGGCAGGATTAGGTCGAGTAACGATCATTTAACGCCTTTTAAATGCCCAAAACTCGGCTGCCAATCACCAAAAACATTTATGCCTAGGGGAGACTGGGCCACACTGAGCAGTGGGACGCAGTGAGCAATTGATTATATGAAATCTGTGACTGTCAGGATACCGTCATACTTTTGCACATGTAGCCTACACTCTCTTAACATCTAGAAGACTGGAACTAGATGGCTGAAAGATGCTAGAGTAGTAAAATTGTGAGTCTAGTGTTTTACTACTTTCCTCTGCAAATTTTGACACGTCTGCAGTAATTATTTGTATGTGCGGCTGGTCCCGGCGGAGATTCGAGTCCTCCCTTGGGCATGGGTGTGTGTTGGTCCTTAGGATAATTTAGATTAAGTAGTGTGTAAGCTTAGGGACTGTTGACCTTAGCAGTTAAGTCCCATAAGATTTCACACACATTTGATTTGAATTATTTGTACTTCCTCATCTTCCAGAAAACAAATTTCAAGAAGGTAAGCCATTATCATGGACACTGTCTCTTCATACCATATTAAATACAGAGTTATCTATATGTGACTGAATAAATATGTTGGTTGGTGATGTGGGGCAGGGGACAAAGTATCTGTGTCATCGGGTTAGGGAAGAATGGGGAAGGAAGGCGGCCCTGCCCGTGCTGCACCATCTCACTCGGTAATAAATATTTTCAGTTGTGTTGAAGGGGTACGGTGCAGAGTGAGCAATTTTTTCTGGGTCACAGTGAGCATAAACTGATGAGCCAAAACATTATGACCACCTGCATAATAACTTGTTCGTCCATGTTTGGAACGAAATACATCACTGATTCTGCGTGTCAGGGATCCGACAGTTTGTTGGTAGGTTTGTGGAGGCATGTGGTATTAGATGTATACGCAATTCGCGTAAATGACAGGCCGATGATTTGCGTACACGGTGATGGCACCAGATAGCAACCCAGATGGGTTCCATGGGATTTACATCAGGGGATTTGGTCGCTGAGACATCAAAAGTGAGTTCACTATAATGCTCCTCAAACCACTGTAGCGCGGTTCTGGGGCCGAGACGCGGACAGTTATACTGCTGAAAGATGACATTGCCATCGAGGAAGACATTGAGCATGAAAGGATGCAGGTGGTTTGCAGCTGTCAGCATGTCATCGATTACTATCACTGTAAGATGTAGTGGTCTCCCGCCTCACAATCGTTCCACACACCAAGACGCTTCATTCGAACCCAAACTCGATAAGATAAAGTCATTGTTGTATGAATTCATATAAACGATATGCAAATAACAAGTAAATCGCGAATGCACACTGAGGTTGAAATACTCGAGGCTGGCGTACACACACACATTCAGGACATGACGGTCACAAAAGCTTTTAATTTGGGAGAGGCAAACCGCACGCCAGGGGGCCGGTCCCTTCAGAGGATGAGTCAACCTATCTACGTTGGCCAGCGACCGCCCGTAGAGCAGACAGCATTTGCCCGAGTGAAAGTGGGAACAACCCCGTGTTCGGCTTAAAAGCAAATTCCGCTACATTGTGTGCAAGCGCCCAGCATACGCATTCTTTACAAACATAGCACACAGTTTCAGAGGTTTTCACAGGGAGACAGCAAACGCCAAACGCCGATGCTACAGATTTCCGGATTGGTCGCCTTAAACGAAACGTCATTCTCCCGTTTTAGAAGAGCAATGCTGATTGGCCGAAGATATTGCTGACGCCTTGAGCTAAAGGAGTAATGGAAGAGACTGAAAGATATCTGGCGTGGAGAGGGGCCGTTCCTTTGTCGCCCTTGGAGCGAGAACACCTAACTAGAGCGTGTGTGCTCATACGTGTACTCAAAGAGCGAGGAACAAGTCTCTCCTCAGTACTTCACTGGGAGGGCACCTCTGTCGAGAGCGGATCAGAGTGCGACTCTATATCGAGTCCTTGTGATTAAGTGTTGTCCACTGTGTTGGCCGCCACACTTACTGTGCGGTGTGAACGGACATAGTTAAACGCCTGCGAGCTGAGTGGCATCGAGGTGGACTGGTTATCTGACCGGTGTACCACGCCAATAGTTAGACTAGGGGCGAATAGGCGTCCTTGACTTCATCAAGGCGTAGGGAGAGTTTGATTGGCGAAGGTCAATCCAGATAGAACGAGTTATCTTGTTTGTCAGCAGCGAGCGGCGCAGACAGCAGTCATCACAGTTTACAGTATTGTGCGCTACAGCTCTTGCGAGCCCCATATTTCCTCCGCAACGGTACACTTCACTGCATTTCACACGTGACAGCCGCGACCGTACCTAGCAACATTCTAACAGATAATTATTCAAGTTGTTAGACACTGGACTCGCATTCAGGAGGACGACGGTTCAATCCCGTGTCTGGCCATCCTGATTTAGGTTTTCCATGGTTTTCCTAAATCACTCCAGGCAAATGCCGGGATGGTTCCGCTGATAGGGCACGGCCGACTTCCTTCCCCCATCCCTTCCTAATTTGATGAGACCGATGACCACGCTGTCTGGTCTCCTTCCCCAAACAACCAACCAACCAATTATTCAAGTTGAGTAGGCGTGGCTCTCAGCCATTCTGGCAAGTCAATGACAATCTTAAACTTTGTATAGAAATTTCATTAGCGAATCCTATCCTTAAGAGGTAACTTCACATTCCAAAAAGAACGCTGAAATAACTTGTTGCCGGGCGGGGTGGCCGTGCGGTTCTAGGCGCTACAGTCTGGAACAGCGCGACCGCTACGGTCGCAGGTTCGAATCCTGCCTCGGGTATGGATGTGTGTGATGTCCTTAGTTTAGTTAGGTTCAAGTAGTTCCAAGTTCTAGGGGACTGATGGCCTCAGAAGTTAAGTCCCATAGTGCTCAGAGCCATTTGAACCATTTTTTGAAATAACTTGTTCAGTTCATAACTAAAAGTGCCATTGTGATTTCTCATAATTTTTGCAAAAAAAAAAAAAAACAATAATAATTTTCGTTAGTTTCATGTTTTTCTTACACTAACTACCACTACTGCAGTACCCAAGTATCCCACTAGTTACGTAAGAAATAGTGTGAATTTTTGTGTCATTTCCTTCCAGCGGACGACTCCAGAAGGTATTTGTTGCTGAAAGTTTTTCAGGCATTTCTCTTTAGAACGTTAGGAGCGTCTGTCTGACTTCTGTATCAGTGTGAGGGTGGAAATTGCACCTTGCAGGAGCCACAGGGTAAAGGGTACATCTCAGATTAATCCGTTGCGCAGAATGACAGAACAGCACCCACACGGTCACACCACAGGTCCCACGGGAGGGCAGGAGAATGTCTCCCATAGCGTAATGCTGCTGCCACCAGCCTGCGTCCGTGGGGCGCTGCACGTTTCGGGCCGCCGTTCACCTCGATGACGGCGTTTGTGGAGGCGACCAACGACTTAGTGTAGCAATAATTTGATTGACTGACCGACTGTCGAATCCCGACGGTCCCGCGCCCTTTGCAATCGTAACTGACGATGTTGCTGGTTCAACCTGCGAACACGCAGGTGTGGTCTGCTACGGAGCTGCATGTTCACCAATGTACGATGGACGGTGTGCTCCGAAACCACTGTGCGGGACCAGAGTTACGCTCTTTGGGCAGAGATGCCACAGATCACCGTCTATACCGCTCTGCAGAGCAGACAAGCCTCCGAACCGCACGTTTTGCGAAGGGTCGTCGACGTCCAACCATTTAGCACTTAGTGGCAGTTTTACTGTCCTCCTTGTGAAGACGTCGTTATTTTGCGATATATATATATATATATATATATATATATATATATATATATATATATATATATATATATATATATATATATATTATTGTTTTCTTCCGTCTGTTCATATATCTTTGATGTTGTAGCGCATTTTTCTTTTGTCCTGTATTATAGACATAAAAGTTATTTTCTAGATGTAATATGTAACTGGAAATTATTTCTTTTTGTAAGTAGGTAAATATGTTTAGAGTTTATTGATTTTGGAAAGCTTTAATTTTTTTTTGTTTATCGTTTACTGTAAAAATTTTGGTAGAAAATAGTTGTGTAAAGATACATGTAATTTACTTTGATGTTGTATAAACTGTGGGCGAGAGTATTGAGAGAGAGAGAGCAATATCGATAGTCGATTCAACAAAGCGGGGGGTGCGTCGGGTAGCGAGAAAGGCGGACACATGTTTTACTGTGGAAGTCGTGACTTTTACGAGCTGGTGAAGATTGAGTTTAGTGGCAAGCGATGTATGTTTTTAATGACTGTTTTATACCAGGACGTGATATGATAATAGTGAGTGTAGAAACTGGGCGAAGTAAATACTGAGACTGTGCCGTGAGACGAAGTAACTATGACAATGCAACCGAGAATGGACGGTATTGTAGCTCTGTGTCTACGGATTGAACTGCGCTTGTATTTTGACTGTGTTTTCGTACACTCAAGTACTGTGAGCTTACGTATTTATTCGCGTTTCGATGAACCACCGGACGCCTATAATCAATAACAGTTGTTCTGAACTTACGCGAACTGTCTATTGTGTGTGAGCACATTCCCGCCCAGGACGCTTTTTCGCGATCGCGGCACTCCATTAATACGAATTGACTTTCTACAGAATTCGCGGTCGGTAAGTTTTATAAACTGTGTGCGGCATAAGTAAACTTAAATTGTGTGCGCCAGAAACATTAAAACTGTGCACATACGGGCATCCGTAACAACAATTAGATCGACCAGCCTGTGGCCTGTGAAACGCCACTGTAATCAGATTTGCAGCTTAATGAATACCACCGCCCGCCCGATTACGAGGAAAACATCATCGGCTGCCATCACACGACCGTGCGAGCAGATCTCAGCGTTTCACCAGCTGCCGTCGATATCGCGACCATCGTCACAACACACCAGGTAAGATTTAAAAGCAGCGCTCTCCTGTCATAGACTCAAAATTATTGCAAACAATTTTAATTTGTAATTTCTTTTCCTTTTGGCTGACATTCACATAACGTTTGTCTTCTTTAGAATAAAAGTGTTCTCCACGAAGTGGTGTGTTCCATGTAGACACTGTTGACTTTCATTAGCAGAAGCCATTTCCCTTTTCATTATTTCCATTTTTTTTTTTACGTTTCAAATCGCTGCCGCTGCAGGTGTATTTTTCATAACTTTTGGAGGGCATGTGTCTAAATCCGTGTGCCGTAACATTTACCAGAAGTATTGTAATACTTTGCTACTTGGACAAGGGCGCCCGCCATTAATTTCTTGAACGTCGACCAATGACAGTGAAGCTCGCTTGCTATTGGTGCTAACATTCTATAGTGGGTAATTCAAAGGTAGGTAGCTGTCAAATCACACGGGTTGTGATTACTTTGAATGAGAGTCGTGTAAAATTGTGGGTTCATCACTCAACTTTGGTATTCTTTTGTTTATTGATGTTAGAAGCAAATTTTTTTTGTCAATGTCCTTGAATCTTATTTAATACGGTTAGTCTATGCTGAACTGGGATAAATGCTCGGTCAGATACTGTGTCGGGAAGTAAAATTTGGAGAAACGTCTATTTAGATACGACATGATTTTGACTGCATTAGTTAACACGGTACTTTTCGGGTATTTTGGCGATACTTAGTGACAGGGTAGAATCGCATTCGTCACATCCTACATCTCTCTGCAGATGCTCGCGACAGTAGCACGTGAACATTTGACCAGCTTCGCCGTTTCGAAGATACTCGTTCACACGTCTGTGTAATCATAATATCCCCTTTCTCACGTCGCTTGTCTCAGTGGAGTTCCGCATTTGCAGGCCATCTTCGCTAGGTTGATCCCCCGTTCGTGTCTGCTCCGCTTACATACTTCAGTTACCGTGTCACGTGCTACTAGGCGGCATCCAGCGTCGCGATAGGCAGTGGTCGTAATGTTTTGGCTAATCAGTGTACTTCATGAAAATAAAAATGGTTCGCTACAGAGAGAGGAAAACTAGTGTTGGCTTACTACCTGCAGAGACCTTTGGAGAAAAGAGAACCACTTGTATGAATATCAAGAGCTCAGATGGAAACCCAGTTCTAAGCAAAGAAGGGAAAGCAGAAAGGTGGAAGGAGCACATAGAGGGTCTATACAAGGGCGATGTACTCGAGGACAATATTATGGAAATGGAAGAGGATGTAGATGAAGATGAAGTGGGAGATATGATACTGCATGAAGAGTTTGACAGAACACTGAAAGATCTGAGTCGAAACAAGGCCCCGGGAGTAGACAACATTCCCTTAGAACTACTGATAGCCTTGGGAGAGCCAGTCGTGACAAAACTCTACGATCTGGTGAGCAAGATGTATGAGACAGGCGAAATTCCCTCAAACTTCAAGAAGAACACAATAATTCCAATCCCAAAGAAAGCAAGTGTTGACAGATGTGAAAATTACCGAACTATCAGTTTAATAAGCCACAGCTGCAAAATACTAACGCGAATTCTTTACAGACGAATGGAACACGTGAGGCAATACTGACCCTATGACTTATCTTAGAAGCTAGATTAAGGAGAGGTAAATCTACGTTTCCATCATTTGTAGACTTACAGAAAGCTTTTGACAATGTTGACTGGAACACTCTCTTTCAAATTATGAGGGTGGCAGGGGTAAAATACAGGGAGCGAAAAGCTATTTACAAGTTGTACAGAGACCAGATGGCAGTTATAAGAGTCAAGGGACATGAAAGGGAAGCAGGGGTTGGGAGGGAGTGAGACAGGGTTGTAGCCTCTCCCCGATGTTATTCAATCTGTATATTGAGCAAGCAGTGAAGGAAACAAAAGAAAAATTCGGAATAGGTATTAAAATCGACGGAGAAGGAATAAAAACTTTGAGGTTCGCCGATGACATTGTAATTCTGTCAGAGACAGCAAAGGACCTGGAAGAGCAGCTGAACGGAATGGACAGTGTCTTGAAAGGAGGATATAAGATCAACATCAACAAAAGCAAAACGAGGATAATGGAATGTAGTCTAATTAAGTCGGGTGATGCTGAGGGAATTAGATTAGGAAATGAGACACTTAAAGTAGTAAATGAGTTTTGCTATTTGTGGAGCAAAATAACTGATGATTGTCGAAGTAGAGAGGATATAAAATGTAGACTGGCAATGGCAAGGAAAGCGTTTCTGAAGAAGAGAAATTTGTTAACATCGAATATAGGTTTAAGTGTCAGGAAGTCATTTCTGAAAGTATTTGTATGGAGTGTAGCCATGTATGGAAGTGAAACATGGACGATAAATAGTTTGGACATGAAGAGAATAGAAGCTTTCGAAATGTGGTGCTCCACAAGAATGCTGAAGATTAGATGGGTAGACCACGTAACTAATGAGGAAGTATTGAATAGGATTGGGGAGAAGAGAAGTTTGTGGCACAAGTTGACTAGAAGAAGGGATCGGTTGGTAGGACATGTTCTGAGGCATGAAGGGATCACCACTTTATTATTGGAGGGCAGCGTGGAGGGTAAAAATCGTAGAGGGAGACCAAGAGATGAATACACTAAGCAGATTCAGAAGGATGTAGGTTGCAGTAGGTACTGGGAGATGAAGAAGCTTGCACAGGATAGAGTAGCATGGAGAGCTGCATCAAACCAGTCTCAGGACTGAAGACCACAACGACAACAACAACAACCTGCAGAAGAAATGATGAAAGCTGTGAATAGGCTGTGTAATTCAAGAAAGCACAAAAGTTCTGTCAGCAGCATTGCAATATAGGATCTGTAGACAGTCTCTTGAAAGGTTACTTATCCTCATAAAGCAACAGTTAAGAAGGTGCAGTAGTCGGAAATATACCAAAAAATAATGATAATGACACCGACAAGACAGATATAACAGACACCAATAACACAGGCACTGTTCCAGTTGTAACTCTGCCTGCGATTAGTAACTGTTCAAATAGCTCAATATACTTGGAAGCACTGAAGGAATTTCCGCCTTTTCAGAAAGCAACTACAGCAGCTCTTTTATGGGAGAAAAAGAGGAGGAACAAGAATTTTTAACTGACAGCCCGGAGAAGCAGGAGTTTCTAGAACGTGAAAATGGGAAGAAAACAAACTGGTCAAACTCTCAACATTAAACGGCCAACGCGCCCGTTTCTAAACGTGTCAGAAGGCAGCTTCAGCCAGAGAGGAACTCAAGAAGGCTCTGCTATTCTTCTGACCGGTAACAGTGACGGTAATTTGAGTTTTCGCGACTAAGAAGAACTGAACATCGAAGGTGAGCTCCAAAAGAAAGAACTAAGTTATTGAAAAGTGGCAATCATTACGTAGCATATGTCTGATCAGTTAATACAAATGTAACCACTGCAATTGTGACTTATCTGCAGAAGTCACGAAACTCTGACAGACATTTTTCGCTTGTTGCAGATCCAGAAGGATGCAGAAGCTAATGAAATTAGCTTCACAGAAGACATTTGTAGACTACCAAAGACTTCCAAAGTCAGCGGCACTAAAAGACACTATAGTAATGCTTGTATTTCCTATTGACACGGATACTTACAACGCCCACTGATTTCATTATGTGCAAATTCAATGTATCACAAAATGTTTATCAACAAAAATAAATGTTTCTAGTGTGTCTGTGGATTTTGTTTCTGTTGCTCACTGTGGCCCACGCCAACACTCATGGTATGCCGTGATGTGGGTAGAGAGGGTATTTCCGCATCACTTTGCTGTCAGTAATTCAATTTGTAACCGGCTGTAGTGACCGAGCGGTTCTAGGCGCTACAGTCTGGAATTGCGCGACTGCTACGGTCGCAGGTTCGAATCCTGCCTCGGGCACGAATGTGTGTGATGTCCTTAGGTTAGTTAGGTTTAAGTAGTTCTAAGTTCTAGGGGACTGATGACCTCAGAAGTTAAGTCCCATAGTGCTCAGAGCCATTCAAATTGTAAAGTTTTTGTCAGAACAAAACGTATGAATTAATGTAGCTACTAGACGATATAGGCTTCCTAAATGACCCGAAATAATCCACAAATATCATCAAATTTGCTCACAAAATATTCTAAAACAAAACATGTATCCACTCTGTCGGAGTCTCCCCTATTGAATTAGACAGTGTGTCAGTATTTATTTCTGTTTCCCTTTTCTTAACGTTGTCTCCTTCTACTTTGTGTGGTCAAGATCAACTGATCTTCCTCCACCATTTCCCTTACCGTCCGGATCCCTGTAACAAAGCCCAACGCCCCCGTCTCGATGCGAAACTGGAGATCTAATGTCGGCGTCTGGATCAGACCTACGTAGCGGCTACAGTTTAGTGTTGGATAGGACTGAGTATGGTCTGCTAAGCTTAGCACCAATATCCAACAACTTATCTCTTTTGCCGGTCGGTGTGGCCGAGCGGTTCTGGGCGCTACAGTCTGGCGCCGCGCGATCGCTACGGTCGCAGGTTCGAATCCTGCCTCAGGCACGAATGTGTGTGATGTCCTTAGGTTAGTTAGGTTCAAGCAGTTCTAAGTTCTAGGGGACTGATGACCTCAGAAGTTAAGTCCCATAGTGCTCAGAGCCATTTATCTCTTTTTTTAACCTCTTTCCCATCCACGTTTACTATTAATCTTCATGGTTGCTACGTGCTCGTGCGCTATTTAAAGTACTTTAAAGAGGAAACATCTTTCGTATATGTAATAGTTTAATCCACTACCAGTTATGGACTGACGAGTATCGAAGTCGACCTATAAGCAATCACCGTCAAAATACAATGAAGAGCCAAAGACACTGTTACACCTGCCTAATATCATGTAGGGCCCCGCAAGCACTCAGAAGTGCCGTAACACGACGTGTCATGGAATCTACTAATGTCTGAAGTAGTTATGAATGTATCTTACACCATGAATCCTGCAGGGCTGTCCATAAGTCCGTAAGAGTTCGAGAAGGCGCAGATCTCTTCCGAACACCACCTTGCAAGGCATCATAGATATGCTCAATAATGTTCATGTGTCGGGAATCTGAGGCCAGTTGAAGTGTTTAAACTCAGAAGATTGCTCCTAGAGCCACTCTGTAGCAATTATGGACGAGTGGGGTGGTGCATTGTCCTGCTGGAACTGCCCAAGTCTGTCAGAATGAAAAATGGACATGAATGGATGCGGTCGATCAGACAGGATGCTTATGTACCTGTCAGAGTCGTATCTAGACATATCAGGGGGCCGGCCCATATCACTCCAACTGCACACGCCCCACACCATTACAGAGCCTCCAACAACTTGAACAGTCCCCTGCTGACATGCAGAGTCCATGGATTCATGAGCTTGTCTACATACCTGTACAGAACCATCCGCTGGATACAATTAGAAAAGAGACTCGTCCGACCAGGCAACATGTTTCCAGCCATCAACAGTCCAACGTCGGTGTTGACGGACCCAGAGGAGGTGTAAAGCTTTGTGTCGTGCAGTCATCAAGGCTACACGAGTGGGCCTTCGGCTCCGAAAGTCCTTATCTATTACGTTTCGTTGAACGGTTGGCACGCTGACACTTGTTGATGGCCCAGCATTGAAATCTGCAGAAATTTACGGAAGGATTGCACTTCTGTCACGATGAACGAATCTCTCCAGTCGTCGTTGGTCCCGTTCCTGCAGGATCTTTCTCCGGCCGCAGCGATGTCGGAGATTTGATGTTTTCCCGGATTCCTGGTATTCAGAACAGTGGTGAAATGGTCGTACGGGAAAGTGTCCACTTCATCACTAAGTCGGAGATGCTGTGTCCCATCACTCGTGCGCCAAATATGACACCACGTTCAAATTCACTTAAATCTTTATGACCTACTGTGGTATACACCACTTCTAACAAACACCGAACAACGCGCTCCAGTACGCGGCCGCCAAA
Organism: Schistocerca cancellata; assembly: GCF_023864275.1. Classification (NCBI taxonomy): domain Eukaryota; kingdom Metazoa; phylum Arthropoda; class Insecta; order Orthoptera; family Acrididae; genus Schistocerca; species Schistocerca cancellata. Next base: position 25,555,701 of record NC_064637.1, on the reverse strand, counting down.
TACATAGCTGGCCGCACTTCTCTGGGCGGCCCGCTGCTTCCATCGCTGGCCGTCTTCACACGCACGCTCCCTTACGTGGCCGAGAAATACATCGCTGGCCGCACTTCTCCGGGCGGCTCGCGTCTACCATCGCTGGCCGCCTTCGCGCGCGCGCGTTTGTCAGCACACAGCAATTGGCTACGCCAGGAAATATTGCGATTGATTTTCCCTGGAAAACAGCGACCCCAGTCGACGGCTCCATTGACTAGCAAGCCTTATATAAACCCGGCCGCCGCCGCAAACGACAGTTCTCATCGGGAAGTGCAGTACGCCGTGTTCCAGCTGCTTGTGGATGACTCGCCGCACCACTCGAGGTTACCTGGCTGCTCGGCGGAAAATCTTGCGACTTCACTTGGAGAGACTGAACTTCACTGGACTTGGAAATAATTAGGGAACGTGCACGCCACCATGCACAGTCGGACATTGACTGAAGAGGTTATTGTGTTATTCCTGGTTATAACACCTACCATAGTAGCAACAGTAACCGATCTAACAACTGCGCCAGACACTTGTTGTCTTATATAGGCGTTGCCGACCGCAGCTCCGTATTCTGCCTGTTTACATCTGTTTTTGCATATGCATGCCTATACCAGTTTCTCTGCCGCTTCAGAGTAATTGGCTGTTTCACTGTTGCTCATTTGGTATAGAGTACCATCCGTAGCGCAACTGCGTTAGCATCTCTGTTTATGCTTGCAGAGTACATCAGGTACTTTGTCTCAGCTGTGTCTACTCGAAATACGTAGAGACGCACACAGCAGAGAAAAATGTACAATGCAGTAACAAGTACGTCTCCCAGAAAATGTTTTGCATTGAGTGTAGGGTGGCAGACCGATCAGTGTGAGAAACTTACTGTAAATGTAATTAACGTTACCCATAGCGAACTAATAAAACATGGTAACATACGTGTACCTAATCTTGTCTTAGTGAGAATGACAGTATGCCCAAATACATGTTCGATTATCTAATGTTTTTGTTCATAATGGGCGAAACGACAGTAACTGGATAAAGGTGGAGGTGCAAATATACTGGATGGAGAGAGCCAATACTATCGACTTACAAAGGGAGGCCACGCCGTTTGGAACGCAGATTTACTGCGAAGTTCGTACACTCCTAGTACTCCATGAGGACAACAACATGTGTAAGCAGTAGAGCGTACTTCTCAAGCGTTACTGAGAAAATCGCAAGATAATTTCGGTAGTCAAATATGTAACCTGTGCGTGGCCGTTATTATAACAAAGCGGCGGTCGTTATTAACACGAAGGGGCGGCAGCTAAGTGGTTAGGGTCCAAGCCCCGTTATCGTAGGAAGTTGGTCGCTGGATCGAGTCCTGTTCGTGACTTTTTTTCTTTTCTTTCCAACACAGTCATATTCTTTACTATTTATATTACAGTTAATATCACGGGAAAAATACGTGTAATCAGAAGAACTTTTATTACATTTACAATGTTATTTGGCAGCCTACAAAGTTTTATTATCACAGGGAATATAATATTCATAACTACCGACTTGTAAACGACCTAGCACATAAGTAGATGTAGTATGGTATTCTGCCTTACGGTAGGTCTTGTCATGGGTTAAGCCTCTTCCACTTTTGTCTGTTCATAGCCAGTCTTTTCATTTCTGAATATTTGTCTCCTTTGATATTGTCCAGCATTTGATATATTCTTCTTCCTCTTCCCCCTTTTTCCCTCCACTATTCCTTCTATTCCTTCCTTCAATAAAAAATCCCTCCACAAACAATGTCCAGTCCAGTTCTGTTTTCTCTTTCTGATAACTTTCAGCATGTTTCTTTCTTCTCCAACCCTTCTTAATACTTCTTCATTCGTTACTCGGTCTTCTCATTTCACTTTTTCCATTCTTCTCCATATCTACATCTCTAGTGCCTCCAATCTTCTTTCATCTTCCTTCCTCAAAGTCCAGGTCTCTGCACCATATAAACGCATGAAGTCAGACAATATATATATATATATATATATATATATATATATATATATATATATATATATATATACACTCCTGGAAATTGAAATAAGAACACCGTGAATTCATTGTCCCAGGAAGAGGAAACTTTATTGACACATTCCTGGGGTCAGATACATCACATGATCACACTGACAGAACCACAGGCACATAGACACAGGCAACAGAGCATGCACAATGTCGGCACTAGTACAGTGTATATCCACCTTTCGCAGCAATGCAGGCTGCTATTCTCCCATGGAGACGATCGTAGAGATGCTGGATGTAGTCCTGTGGAACGGCTTGCCATGCCATTTCCACATGGCGCCTCAGTTGGACCAGCGTTCGTGCTGGACGTGCAGACCGCGTGAGACGACGCTTCATCCAGTTCCAAACATGCTCAATGGGGGACAGATCCGGAGATCTTGCTGGCCAGGGTAGTTGACTTACACCTTCTAGAGCACGTTGGGTGGCACGGGATACATGCGGACGTGCATTGTCCTGTTGGAACAGCAAGTTCCCTTGCCGGTCTAGGAATGGTAGAACGATGGGTTCGATGACGGTTTGGATGTACCGTGCACTATTCAGTGTCCCCTCGACGATCACCAGTGGTGTACGGCCATTGTAGGAGATCGCTCCCCACACCATGATGCCGGGTGTTGGCCCTGTGTGCCTCGGTCGTATGCAGTCCTGATTGTGGAGCTCACCTGCACGGCGCCAAACACGCATACGACCATCATTGGCAGCAAGGCAGAAGCGACTCTCATCGCTGAAGACGACACGTCTCCAGTCGTCCCTCCATTCACGCCTGTCGCGACACCACTGGAGGCGGGCTGCACGATGTTGGGGCGTGAGCGGAAGACGGCCTAACGATGTGCGGGACCGTAGCCCAGCTTCATGGAGACGGTTGCGAATGGTCCTCGCCGATACCCCAGGAGCAGCAGTGTCCCTAATTTGCTGGGAAGTGGCGGTGCGGTCCCCTACGGCACTGCGTAGGATCCTACGGTCTTGGCGTGCATCCGTGCGTCGCTGCGGTCCGGTCCCAGGTCGACGGGCACGTGCACCTTCCGCCGACCACTGGCGACAACATCGATGTACTGTGGAGACCTCACGCCCCACGTGTTGAGCAATTCGGCGGTACGTCCACCCGGCCTCCCGCATGCCCACTATACGCCCTCGCTCAAAGTCCGTCAACTGCACATACGGTTCACGTCCACGCTGTCGCGGCATGCTACCAGTGTTAAAGACTGCGATGGAGCTCCGTATGCCACGGCAAACTGGCTGACACTGACGGCGGCGGTGCACAAATGCTGCGCAGCTAGCGCCATTCGACGGCCAACACCGCGGTTCCTGGTGTGTCCGCTGTGCCGTGCATGTGATCATTGCTTGTACAGCCCTCTCGCAGTGTCCGGAGCAAGTATGGTGGGTCTGACACACCGGTGTCAATGTGTTCTTTTTTCCATTTCCAGGAGTGTATATATATATATATATATATATATATATATATATATATACTATGACTGTGTTGTTAAAAAAAAAAAGGGGTAACGAATGTGTCTCGATGCACCGACCTACTACCTATGATTACGGGGCCTTTTTTTTCATTTTGTTTGTTATTAATCGTTGTGTTTGGTCGTCGCAAGACATCCTGTTCAAGTTCGGTGGTTGATCCTTCCACTCAGTTTTTTATTACAGAGGCCAACTGGCTCTCTGACCGAAAAAAAAAGAAAAAACTGGGCTTGGACGCTAACCACTTAGCTGCCGCCGCTTCGTGTTAATAACGACCGCCGCTTCGTGTTAATAACGGCCACGCACAGGTTACATATTTGACTACCGAAATTATCTTGCGATTTACTCAATAACGCTTGAGAAGTACGCGCTACTGCTTACAGATTTCGTTGTCCTTATGGAGTACTACGAGTGTATGAACTTCGCAGTAAATCCGCGTTCCCAACGCCGTGGACTCCCCTTGTTAGCTGTTTTCAAATCGATATTTCAATTAATTTTGTCCATCTTATTTCTGATTACGATAAAATCACACGAATTTTTAAGATGATGTAATCGATGCTGACGATTGACACTAAACATTTAATGACGTCTGTCTTTTTATGAATGACGCCCTCTCATGTCGATTCCTGCATTCTCCTCTACCCGGACGCTATTTATTACGCGAGGACGAAAGACTACGCTGTCATGTGGATCAGGGGTCACGCGATTCATAATCTATTTGGAGGTGGTGTTATAGAACTCATGGATGTTTGAAACTGTTCAAACGATCCTCGTTTTGCTATTGTGAAGAACCCTAAGTACAGTCAACACTTTTCGAACTTTTTGCGAAGCATCTTCCACGATCCGCTCTGTAGTGGATTATTCATCGCAAGAGATAAATTTGATACATTCAGAGAAGGAGACGAACAGATGACGGTAGAACATGCCATGTAAATGGGGGAGGCGGCGGCGTCCGTTGAGTATCGACGCCGCGTGTTACAGAAGTGTAACAGAACTGTTACGGAAGTGTAGGTTTGTCTTTATTTTTCTTTCTTTCAGAGACAAGTAACGGGAAATGTGGGTTGCTTTTTGTCAATAAATAAGTGAATATTCTCCTGTGGCCATTTACCCCTACCATATGATCCTGTTTGATGAAGGAAACATCGTCATGCCCCCGAGACCATTCCTTCCATTCCTTTACCCTGCATAAAAAAATGTGGTCACGGTGTTGGACTATCAAGCAGGCGAGCCATGTTCGAACCTCCCACGTGCCGAAAACTTTCTTCTTCTTTTTCTTTCCACTGTTCGCCGTATTCAAATTTGTGTCCGTATCGTGGTGTAACGTCCCTTTGCAGCCCTGAGGTGTAAGGACGAGACCTATAACGGCAGTTGTTTCTGCACAACTACTCTATTAGCAGCCTGTTTGACGACGGAAACATCGCCTAGCCCCCGAGATCATCATCATCATCATCATCATCATCATTTAAGACTGTTTATGCCTTTCAGCGTTCAGTCTGGAGCATAGTCCCCCTTATAAAATTCCTCCATGATCCCCTATTCAGTGCTAACATTGGTGCCTCTTCTGATGTTAAACCTATTACTTCAAAATCATTCTTAACCGAATCCAGGTACCTTCTCCTTGGTCTACCCCGACTCCTCCTACCCTCTACTGCTGAACCCACGAGTCTCTTTGGGTAACCTTGCTTCTCCCATGCGTGTAATTTGACCCCACCATCTAAGCCTGTTCGCCCTGACTGCTACATCTATAGAGTTCATTCCCAGTTTTTCTTTGATTTCCTCATCGTGGACACCCTCTTGCCATTGTTCCCATCTACTAGTACCCGCAATCATCCTAGCTACTTCCATATCCGTAACCTCAACCTTATTGATAAGGTAACCTGAATCCACCCAGCTTTCGCTCCCATACAACAAAGTTGGTCGAAAGATTGAACGGTGCACAGATAACTTAGTCTTGGTTCTGACTTCCTTCTTGCAGAAGAGAGTAGATCGTAGCTGAGCGCTCACTGCATTAGCTTTGCTACACCTCGCTTCCAGTTCTTTCACTATGTTGCCATCCTGTGAGAATATGCATCCTAAGTACTTGAAACTGTCCACCTGTTCTAACTTTGTTCCTTCTATTTGGCTCTCAATCCGTTTATATCTCTTTCCCACTGACATTACTTTCGTTTTGGAGATGCCAATCTTCATACCATAGTCCTTACATTACTGATCTAGCTCTGAAATATTACTTTGCAAACTTTCAGTCGAATCTGCCATCACAACTAAGTCATCCGCATATGCAAGACTGCTTATTTTGTGTTCACATTTCTTAATCTCACCCAGCCAATCTATTGTTTTCAACATATGATCCATAAATAATATGAACAGCAGTGGAGACAGGTTGCAGCCTTGTCTTACCCCTGATACTACTCTGAACCATGAACTCAATTTACCGTCAACTCTAACTGCTGCCTGACTATCTATGTAAAGACCTTCAATTGCTTGCAAAAGTTTGCCTCCTATTCCATAATTTCGTAGAACAGACAATAACTTCCTCCTAGGAACCCGGTCATATGCCATTTCTAGATCTATGAAGCATAGATACAATTCCCTGTTCCACTCATAACACTTCTCCGTTGTTTGCCGTAAGCTAAAGATCTGGTCCTGACAACCTCTAAGAGGCCTAAATCCACACTGATTTTCATGCAATTTGTCCTCAACTAATACTCGCACTTTCCTTTCAACAATACCTGAGAAGATTTTACCCACAACGCTGATTAAAGAGAACCCTCTGTAATTGTTACAATCTTTTCTGTTTCCATGTTGAAAGATTGGTGCGATTGCTGCTTTCATCCAGTCTGGTGGAACCAATCTCGACTCCCACGCCATTTCAATTATCCTGTGTAGCCATTTAAGACCTGACATTCCCCGACATCATTCCTTCTATTCCTTTACCCTACATAACAAAATGTGGTCACGGTGTTATCAGGCAGGCGAGCCGTGTTCGAACCTCCCACGTGCCAAAAACTTTCTTCTTTTTTTTTTTCACTGTTCGCCGAATTCAAATTTGTGTCCGTATCGTGGTGTAACGTCCCTTTGCAACACTGAGGTGTAAAGACGAGACCTATAACGGCAGTTGTTTCTGCACAACTAATCTATTAGCAGCCGTAAGGAAGTGGCTTTCGAATGAGAACCGCAAGCGTTTGATGACAAGGAGACAAGTCAACCGAATCCTCCGCCGGAAAACACGTCTGGTTTGTCATACACGACATAATGACAGGACGTGTGTGATATGTAATTTGTACGCCTGGTAAGTGAGTGAGATACGCCTCCTTGCCCGATTTAGGTCTTCATATGAATGTGATCACGCTTAAGGAAACGAAAACGTAATAGTTTGTCACATAAGATGCAACAAATGAACGCAACAGTTTCACAATCACACAGTTTCTCTGTACTCCTCCGAAACATATGTTTCTAACGTTTTTTGAAGTTGTGTTCCGTTTTGGAAGTTTTGAATCTTGGATTCCTTTGTTGTGACATAGTCCACACGCGTTTATTTGTTGTTTTCATTTCTGTTTTACCACATGACTCATGTCCTATAACCAATGTATTGTATGACAACTGTCAAAACTACAGAAAAATAACAAACATTTCAATGGCCGAACGGGCAGTTCATAATGCTGCGAAGAAAATAAAAATAAATACCACAATAGTGTCTCGAACCTGGTTCGTCAGCTCTACAGTCTGATACCGCAACTACTCCACGGTGACGCCACAGGTGTTTAGCTGCGCTCAGTATTACACTTGCTAAGCTTCAACCGTTCACTTTTAATTTTTGCTTCTTTTCTCAGTTCAGTACACCTCCTTCCCGTTTTCATGCTTGGTTTGTGTTCAGTTTTTGTCGGGCTGTCCACTGAACCATCAAACCACAAAATATGAGGTGGTGCGATGGGGAGTTTTCCTTGTTAGATGAGCCTCTGAGCACTATGCGACTTAACTGCTGAGGTCATCAGTCGCCTAGAACTTAGAACTAATTAAACCTAACTAACCTAGGGACGTCACACACATCCATGGCCGAGGCAGGATTCGAACCTGCGACCGTACCGGTCGCGCGGATCCAGACTGTACCGCCTAGATCCGCTCGGCCACTTCGGCCGCCCTGCAGATGATAAACAGGTATTCATTGAACAAATATATCATACTAGAACTGTCATGTGATTACATTTTCACGCAATTTGGGTGCATAGATCCTGAGAAATCAGTACCGAGAACAACCACCACTGGCCGTAATAACGGCATTGATACGCCTGGTCATTGAGTCAAACAGAGTTTCGGTGGCGTGTACAGGTACAGCTGCCCATGAAGCTTCGACACGATACCACAGTTCATCAAGAGTAGTGACTGGCATATAGTGACGAGCCAGTTGCTCGGCCACCATTGACCAGACGTTTTCAGTTGGTGAGAGATCTGAAGAATGTGTTGGCCAGGGCAGCAGTCGAACATTTCCTGTATCCAGAAAGGCCCGTACAGGACCTGTAACATGTGGTCGTGCATTATCCTGCTGAAATGTAGGGTTTCACAGGGATCGAATCAAGGGTAGAGCAACGGCTCGTAACACATCTGAAATGTAACGTCCAATGTTCAAATTGCCGTCAATGCGAACAAGAGGTGACCGAGACGTGTAACCAATGGCACCCAATACCATCACGCCAGGTGATACGCCAGTATGGCGATGACGAATAGACGCTTGCAATGTGCGTTCACTGCGATGTCGCCAAACACGGATGCGACCATCACGATGCTGTAAACAGAACCTGGATTCATCCGAAAAAAATGACATTTTGCCATTCGTGAACCCAGGTTCGTCGTCGAGTACACCATCGCAGGCGCTCCTGTCTGTGATGCAGCGTCAAGGGTAACCGCAGCCACAGTCTGCGAGCTGATAGTCCGTGCTGCTGCAAACGTCCTCGAACTGTTCATGCAGATGGTTGTTGTCTTGCTAACGTCCCCATCTGTTGGCTCAGGGATCGAGACGTGGCTGCACGATCTGTTACAGCCAAGCGGATAAGATGCCTGTCATCTCGACTGCTAGTGATACGAGGCCGTTGGGATCCAGCACGGCGTTCCGTATTGCCCTCCTGAACCCACCGATTCCATATTCTGCTAACAGTCATTGGATCTCGACCGACGCGAGCAGCAATGTCGCAATACGATAATCCGCAATAGCGATAGGCTACAATCCGACTTTTATCAAAGTCGGAAACGTGGTGGTACGCATTTCTCCTCCTTACACGATGCATCACAACAACGTTTCAGCAGGCAACGCCAGTCAACTGCTGTTTGTGTTTGAGAAATCGGTTGGAAACTTTCCTCATGTCAGCACGTTGTAGGTGTCGCCACCGGCGCCAACCTTGTGTGAATGCTCTGAAAAGCTAATCATTTGCACATCACAGCATGTTCTTCCTGTCGGTTAAATTTCGCGTCTGTAGCACGTCATCTTGGTGGTGCAGCAATTTTAATGGCCAGTAGTGCATATACGGGCTAGACCCGTAAAGTATATACAGGGTGTTTCGAAAAGGGCTTTACAATTTTGGAAATTCATATAAATTAATTCATAGTACCTACAGAGGTGATTGTAGTCTCAGTTTGTAGGGAACTACATCGAGTTTTGTTGCGCGTTGTTCGCTAGTGCCGAATCGCACCATAAGGAGCGCTAGCGCCAGTTGCGTCGAAGATAACTATCTTCACTGGGCCCGAGTGTGCTTGCTGTGTGTTTTGGTTTCAAGAATCGAAGTCGGCGACACAGTTCAGAATAATTTCTGTACCACGTACGCTAAAGAACCCCCTAATAGGCCTACAATTTATGAGTGGCATAAACGTTCTGTGGAAACAGGGTGTTCGGTAAGACACAGGAAATCACCAGGTCGTCCAAGCATATCTGACGACGTCGTTGAACGAGTGAGACGTTTTGTCAACAGTTTTACGAACTCGATCTTTCGTGCATCTCGCGAACTGCAAATCCCACAGACGACCGTATGGCGGGTGTTGAGAAGCTGTTTGCATTTGAAACCGTAGGGACTCACCTTCGTACATGCAATAAAAGACACTGATAAAATTGCTCGCAAGAACTTCTGTGTGGATGTGTTTAATCGGGTACATGATGATGAACCTTCCTTGTACAGAATCATCTTTTCTGACGAGTCGACTTTTCACTTAAGTGGCAACGTTTACACACATAATTGTAGGATTTGGTGCCGTAAAAATCCACATCGAACATTGCAACATGTCCGTGATAGCCCTAAACTGAACGTTATTTGTGCACTGGGCAAGAACGAAGTGTACAGCCCCATTTTTTCCGTGAGAGAACCAGTGGCGTAGCGTGAGGCGAGACTTTGAGACTTAGTCTCCCCCGTATTGCTGCTTAAAAAAGATGCAATAGTAATTCATAACGAAAATATAAACAACTTTCTACTAAGATCACTAAAGGTGCGGGGTCAGGGATTTTCTCTGCCTCGTGATGACTGGGTGTTGTGTGCTGTCCTTAGGTTAGTTAGGTTTAAGTAGTTCTAAGTTCCAGGGGACTGATGACCATAGATGTTAAGGCCCATAGTGCTCAGAGCCATTTGAACCACTAAAGGTGCGAAGAGATCAGTTTTGTAGCCCGCGCCGCCGCACCCTGAGTATTGGTGTATCTGCTCTGTCTCTGCCTCCCCTCCCTTACCTGGCTGTGTTGGTGGCGTTCTCGGCTCCCCTCCACTTCCCCTCTTCCACGAAGGCCGCTGCGCTGCACTTGCTAGCAGGTATCGAGACTAGTCTCAGCCGCTTCTATGCTGGCTTTCAACACGGAAGTGAACAGTCGCGCGGTTTGTGTTCGTAGTCATTCTTGTGTGATTTTTCGTTGTGTCGCCAACATGAGTGAGCCAACAACTGAACACTTTATAGAATTTTTATTAAAATCTCCTTTTTCTACATTAATGTGCGAAAAAAAGTACGAATTGAAGGACAAACGACCTACTCCTACACTCAGTGTAGTTTAAAGTGAAGCCAAACAAAAACGCACTTTTCAGACAGCCTGGTACGAAAAGTATGGTCGGCTGGCTGCGAATGCAGTTAATAACAGATTATATTGTTACATATGTCTTATGTTTGGTGACGAAAAGGAATGATGCAATGAGGGCATTTGTGCAATAAAGAACTTTGACATGAAAGCACAAAAGCATTAGATATCAAAACGTCACCTGTAGAACAAAGAATCATTTCAGTTACTGGGCAAAAGTAGAATTGAGCACGCCCTTTCTGAAGCCGCTCGTCTGAAAGCAATAAAATACAACAAACAAGTTGCATCCAGCGGGAGAGTATTGGCTTGTCTTATTCAGGCAATTGGATTTCTTTGTAAACAAGAACTAGCCTTTCGCGGCCATCGAGAAGACGAATCCCGCAGCGACAAAGGTAACTATCTGGAATTGTTGGATTTACTAGCTCAAGGAGAGCAGTTAATCCGAGACCATCTGTCATCATCTTCAACCTTTAAAGGAGCTTCTCCAGATATAGAGAATGATGTAATAGAAATGATAATTCTGGTAGTTAATGAGAAAATAAAATCTGAAATTCAGAACTGCAGTTTCATTTCGATTCAGGCTGATAAAACATTAGACATGTCATGCAAGAGTCAAATGAGAATAACATTCAGGTACCGTATTGCAGACGAAATTGAGGAAAGATTCGTTGGATTTTACGATGTTTCTGGAAATAAAACTGCTGAAGCTTTGTCAATCATTATTCATACAGTACTGAAAGAATGGAATGTGGAAGGAAAAGTGGTTAGCTAAACATATGATGGCGCTTCAGTAATGACGGGCAGAGAAAGAGGACTACAAGTATTGGTGAAGCAGTTCTGTCCCTATGCGCTGTTTATTCATTGTTACGCACACCAACTGAATTTGGTTCTGTTACATGCCTCCAAAATCATACGACAAGTGCGCATGTTTATAAGTGAGCTTACTGTATTCCATTAGTTTTTCAGCAAATCATCAAAACGAACTGTATTACCAACTGAGAAAGGATTTAAACTGCCACATGCAAGCAACACTCGCTGGAACTTTCGTTCCAGGGCATTTTAACAACATCTAGTCATTTCTCAGGGCTATACAGTATTTTTAATTATATACTTGATGATACAGACTCTCAGTGGGACCCAGAATCTTTGCGCTGTGCTGTGGAAATGAAACGACAGATGGATGATCCTACGCTTCAGTCAAAATCTATCAGTATAAATGCTTGCCACAACGAAATAAGAACTGTTTTGAGAAACTTACGACAATTAAGAACAGAAACATTCGTTGATGAATGCATTAAATGTAGCTTGTGTTTGAATGGCAATGGCAATGGCAGTCAAAAGACATTTCTCCGGGCACTAACTGACGAGATATTGGATTTGCAAATTGTTCAGATGGAAAGAAGGTTTCAAAACTTTCCCCAAATTCAGTTTGTTGAACTTTTGAACGAAAAATGTTTTCCGAACTATCAAAAAGAAATCCCAAAGTTGAAACTGCTTCAATTATTAGAACAGCACCCTTTTTTCAAACAAGAACAACTTGAAAATGAACTGTGTAACATATACGCTGATGAGAAAAAACACTTATCTCCAAAAATCCTCTTAAAGTACATTGTCAACAACGATTTAGACTTCGTTTATGAAGAAACAACGAAGTACCTGCGTTTGGTTTTGACCCTACCCGCAACTACAGCAAGCTGTGAATGAACCATGAGTACTCCTAAAGACGAGTGAAGAATTAAAGGAATTCAATGTTCAACATCCGGCTGTCGTGTTTGAGCACGTTAGCAATAGAAAAGACTACTTGGAGAGCTATCCAGTGGTCAGATCTTTGTAGACCGAGTTATAGACTTATTCGTGGGAAGAAAAGAGAGGCGCATTGCACTTGGGAACAAGAAAAAAATATAAAGTGCTTCTTCTCTTGCTGCTGGAGTTCTACAAAATTGTCATCGTTTCTTGAACAAGCTAGTTGTTGTTGTTGTTGTGGTCTTCAGTCCTGAGACTGGTTTGATGCAGCTCTCCATGCTAATCTATCCTGTGGAAGCTCCTTCATGTCCCAGTACCTACTGCAACCTACATCCTTCTGAATCTGCTTAGTGTATTCATCTCTTGGTCTCCCTCTACGATTTTTACCCTCCAAGCTGCCCTCCAATGCTAAGTTTGCGATCCCTTGATACCTCAGGACATGTCCTACCAACCGATCCCTTCTTCTAGTCAAGTTGTGCCACAAACTTCTCTTCTCCCCAATTCTATTCAATACCTCCTCATTAGTTACGTGATCTACCCACCTAACCTTCAAGATTCTTCTGTAGCACCGCATTTCGAAAGCTTCTATTCTCTTCTTGTCCAAACTATTTATTGTCGATGTTTCAGTTGCATACATGGCTACACTCCATACAAATACTTTCAGAAACTACTTCCTGACACTTAAATCTATACTCGATGTTAACAAATTTCTCTTCTCCAGAAATGCTTTCCTTGCCTTTGCCAGTCTACATTTTATATCCTCTCTACTTCGACCATCATCAGTTATTTTGATCCACAAATAGCAAAACTCCTTCACTACTTTAAGTGACTCACTTCCTAATCTAATTCCCTCAGCATCACTCGAGTTAATTCGACTACATTCCATTATCCTCGTTTTGCTTTTGTTGATGTTCATCTTATACCCTCCTTTCAAGACACTGTCCATTCCGTTCAACTGCTCTTCCAAGTCCTTTGCTGTCTCTGACAGAATTACAATGTCATCGGCGAACCTCAAAGTTTTTATTTCTTCTCCCTGGATTTTAATACCTATCCCGAATTTATCTTTTGTTTCCTTCACTGCTTGCTCAATATACAGATTGAATAACATCAGGGAGAGGCTACAACCCTGCCTTACTCCCTTCCCAACCACTGCTTCCCTTTCATACCCCTCAACTCTTATAACTGCCATCCGCTTTCTGTACAAATTGTAAATAGCCTTTCGCTCGCTGTACTTTACCCCTGCCACCTTCGGAATTTGAAAGAGAGTATTCCAGTCAACATTGTCAAAAGCTTTCTCTAAGTCTACAAATGCTAGAAACGTAGGTTTGCCTTTCCTTAACCTTTCTTCTAAGATAAGTCGTAGGCTCAGTATCGCCTCCCGTGTTCCAACATTTCTATGGAATCCAAACTGATCTTCCCCGAGGTCAGCTTCTACCAGTTTTTCCATAGCAAGTTTGTTATTATTATTATTATTATTATTATTAGTGGCGGTGGTAGTAGTAGTAGTATTAGTAGTAGTAGTTGTTGTTGTTTTATCTGATGCATTTTGTTTCGTTTGTTTAAATTATTATTTATTGTACTGTTTTGTCTCCCCACAATAAGTGCAGATCCTCCCCAACCTTTACAACCACGCTACGCCACTGGCTGTTAGCAAAGGCACTCGCGTCGGCCGTCTGCTGCCACAGGCAATTAACGCCAGATGTCGCCACACTGTCATAACGGATACGTTCGTTGTACGCCTCCAGGGATTTCTGCGGTTATTTTACGCGGCGTTCCTTGTCTGTTAGCGCCGACAACTCTACGCAAACGCCGCTGCTCTCGGTCGTTAAGTGAAGGCCGTCAGCCACTGCGTTGTCCGCGGTGAGAGGTGACGCCTCGTATGCGGTATTCTCGGCACACTCTCGACACTGTGGATCTCGGAATTCCGTAACGATTTCCAAAATGGAATGACCGACACGTCTGGCTCCATCTCCTCTTCCGTGTTCAAAGTCTGTTAAATCTCTTCGTGCAGCCACAGCCACGTCGGAAAGCTTCTCACGCGAACCAGCTGAGTACAAATGGCAGGGCGGCCAGTGCACTGCCCTCTCATACCTTGTGCACGCGACACTACCGCCATCTGTATCTGTGCATATCGCTATCCCGTGACTTCTGCCACGTCAGTGTACAGGGTGGCGCACAAAATGTGTTACCATTTTCTTTTTGAATATGAACTTTGTTGTCGATGCAATCTGAAAGGAACACAAAGGGTGATCAAAAAGTCAGTATAAGTTTGAAACCTGAATAAATCACGGAATAATATAGATACAGAGGTACAAATTGACACACATGCTTGGAACGACATGGGGTTTTTATTAGAACTAAAAAAATACAAACGTTCAAAAAATGTCCGACAGATGGCGCTTCATCTGATCAGAATAGCAATAATTAGCATAACAAAGTAAGACAAAGCAAAGATGATGTTCTTTACAGGAAATGCTCAATATGTCCACCATCATTCCTCAACAATAGCTGTAGTCGAGGAATAATGTTGTGAACAGCACTGTAAAGCATGTCCGCAGTTATGGTGAGGCATTGGCGTCAGGTGTTGTCTTGACATGTCGGTCGATGACGATATGCTTCTGGTAACTCCAGAGCCAATAATCGCACGGACTGAGGTCTGGGGACCTGGGAGGCCAAGCATGACGAAAGTGGCGGCTGAGCACACGATCATCACCATACGTCTAGCAATATGGGGTGCAGCGCCATCCTGCATAAACATAGTACGTTCCAGCAGGTGTTTATCAGCCAGGCTGGGGATGATGGGATTCAGTAACATATCGGTGTACCTCTCACCCGCCACGGTAGCAGTTTTGCTGTGCAGCACCATCTGTCGGACACTTTCTGAACTTTGTTTTTCTTTTGTTCTAATAAAACCCCATGTCATTCCAAGCATGTGTGTCAATTTTTACCTCTCTATCTACATTATTCTGTGGTTTATTAAGTTTTCAAATTTATACTGACTTTTTGATCACCGGTATACTACAATGAAGAGCCGTCCATGGAGATTTGTTCTAACTCAGCATATGCTCAATATGTCCACCATTTCGTTTCCTAACTTCCTTCGGACTAACACTGAAGTTAGTCATTACCCTACGGCACATGTCTTCCGTAATTTCACTGCAAGCTTGAAGAATAAGTCTTCTGAGCTCCATTAAATCATGTGGACGTTTCGGGAAAATTTTTTTCCTTTACGTACTCCCAAAGAAAAAAGTCACACGGATTGAGATCTGGACTATTGGGGGAGGGGGGGGGCAATTTTGTCCGTCATTGAAGCGACCTGGAAACCTGAGTGAAATGATCCGCATGTCGAAATGCTCGTGTAAAAACTCCAACACAGTGTTTGCAGTATGTGGCCTTGCTCCATCTTGCATGAACCACTGCGTGTTGAAGGGCAAGGCAGTAGCAAGAAGCTGTGGAATGAAGCTATTGCGAAGCGTGCTCAAATAACGCTCGCTGTTCAGTTTCTTGAAACAAAAAGGATCCAATAAGTCCGTGACTGGAAATTGCTGCCCACGCTGTAATCGTCGGAGCATAATGTTGTCGTTCATGAAGCACTTGTGGGTTTTCAGTGGCCCAAAAGCGTACATTTTGTTTGTTAACCACACCGTCTAAATGAAAATGCGCCTCGTCTGAAAACCAAACGTTGTCGAGAGTGTCTTCCCTATCCTCTGCCCACTGAACAAACAGTAGTCTCTGCTGCTTGTGTTCCTCAGTGAGCTTCTGTGCACAGGTCATCTTGTATGCGTACATATGGAGGTCACTTTTAAGAGTGCGTTGAACGGAGCGTCTGGATATTCCCAGTTGCACTGCTGCCTTTCTGCACGATTTCCCGGGACTTCTCTGTACAGCAACTTGTACCGCTTCAATATTCTCCGGCGAACAAACAGGCTTAGTACGAGGTCACTTCGCTTCCAGTACTGTTCCTTCCTGTACAAATTTATCGTACTACCTGTGGATGGTCTTCTTGCAAGGGACCCAACGTGTGTTAAACTGTTGTCGAAAACACCTCTGAGTCACGAGTCACAACAAGGCTTTTCGTTTCATGAAAAAGTAACACAACTGCCGACTAGAGATGGGCAAAACTGTTCTTTTCAGAGATTGGATCAGAACTGTTCACTCCCTGATATGAATTAGCTCTTTTTCATGACTCACCACTCATTTACAATAGAAAATAAATGGATGGCACATTGCCCTTTAAACTTGGTTTATTCCAGT